>NC_060965.1:3099400-3166900 GCF_910589235.1 Vespa crabro
TATATAGCTTGTTGTGGCACTTAAATAAGATCATTCACTTAATACCATCACAAAATTACCGGTATTGTAGAAGTATTAAATTAATGATGTTTGTTATTACAATTATTACTATGATAGTCAAAACAATAATTAAAGAATAATTTTTTTTTAACAATTATATAACAAAAATACAGTAATTTTGTATATTTTTACCTTAGTAATGTAGATACAGGTTGTTTATAATTTACTTTGATATACTTTAAAACTCATTTTTAGATGAAAATATGATATTTTACGACTAAATAGGTTTTGAATCATATAGATCTTTGTCTGCATTACACGTGTGCTCGAACAAGAAAGAGGGAGAGAGAGAGAGGCAGAGAGAGAGAGAGAGAGAGAGAGAGAGAGAGAAAGAGAGAGAGAGATAGTAGTCGGAAAACATTTTTCTGCATTTCTCTGGAAATGATCGCAACGATGCTTTTTGGCAGCAATGAGAGAAAGAGAGAAAGAGAGAGAGAGAGGGAGAGAGAGAGAGAGAGAGAGAGAAGTATATTCGCGGTGTGCAACATCGAACCGGCGTAGCCGTGTCATCATAGCAGGGATTATTTTTCTTCGTTACTGCTGTTTTTCCTCTCGAGTAGACCGGTCGTTCTGTCCGCGAGCGCGAGTGACACAGAATTAATTTGCAGCTGCCGCGCAGAACAAGGAATAAATTTCCATTGCTCGTCTCTACGGTCTCTTACCCTTTCTCTCTCATTCTCCCACTCTCTCTTTCTCTCTATCTCTATCTTTTACTCACGCACGAATTTTTGCTCGGATGGGTTAATATTGTTAATAGAAAAATGTCGGAATCAAAAACAACAAAATTCAACTATCGAGTAGTTAATTAAAAGGCTAGGAACTTTGTCGATCGAAGCTATCCTTTCTAATCAATTTGATACCCTCTGAAATAGAAATTCGATGCTTCAGGAAAGTTTATTCGCGAAGATACTTATGTTTCTCTCTTAAGAAGTACGTTGTCTTTTCAAATTGAAAGAATAACGAAAAATATAATCTACGAAACGAGCTGCTGTGTGGAGATAGATAGAAATTTTTAATTTACATTTTAATTTGAATTTAATCGGAGACAGTCGCCAACGTCCTTTGAACGGACGAGAACTCGTCGTACTCTCGTATGAGAGGAAAAGAGAGAGAGAGAGAGAGAGAGACTGTGGATATATCCGCGAGGTAGAACTTGTACAGAGAGGAGAAGCTTACGATTAACTTTCTCGTTTATCACGCATCCAATTTTTCAGCATGCAAAATGATATACTCTTCGCTAGGCTCGCAGGTTAGTAATTGTACGTAAGTAGTTCGAAAAATAAGTAACTAAAAAATTTTAAAGTTATAAAATTTACTTGATATTTAATTGTTTGCCGACACTTGATTTAATTGTAAATGAAAACTAATGTCCTATATCATATACTTTTTCACTATTCAATTATTGTATTAAATATAATTGTATTGGTTATTTCCTATTCATATTCTTGGATAATTAATGAATGTAAAGACCGATTTAAATTACGCTACCATTTTACTTAATCAATTCGGGATAATGGAATCGGGATTTTCATTTGTTATCTATTTCCTCATTAAGTATTATTAATATTTCGGTCAAATAATTTTCTCTTATAATATATATCTCAACGTTCTTTTCATTAATTATATCTACTGAAAATTACGATTATAACCATCCGTAAATATTATCATCAATTTTATCGACTTATATTAATATCAACGCCAAACATTCATTAACTTACATTATTTTTTTCTTTTTTTTTTTCATTTTCAATCGAATATATATTAAAAGTAATAAAAGAACGAATGCCTTTGCCGGTTATTATTTTTGATAAAATTATTCATTTTAATGATATAGGAAAATTCTGGATATGCACTTTGAATTTTTTAGAATAGGATCTTGGAGAGGAGAAAAGAAAAGAAAAAAACAAAGAGAGAAAAAATCTTTCTGTTTTTTTCCTTTTCTTTTTTTTTTCTTTTTTCTTTTTTTTCTTTTTTTTTTTTTTTTTTTCTTATATATGAGTCCTCTTTCGTCTTTCCTCTCTACAGTAATACTCGTTCTACCACTGTCCCTACCGAAGAGGAGGTAAGTTTTCACGCGGGTTAGGCGAGTAATATGAGCTGCCACTCAAGAGGGCGCCCTGTATTACTGGCCGAATAATTATGGCAAAGCCCTTGCACGAACATTGCCGGCACCTTCGCAGCTTCAACGAATACATTGTAAGGTTATGACTTTGGATTGTTCGAAGAATAGGAGGAAGAACAAGAAGACGAAAGAAAAGGGAAAAAATGAACAAGAGAGAGAGAGAGAGAGAGAGAGAGATAGAGATAGAGAGAGAAAGGACAGATGCACTATTTCATTTCTGTCACGTGGCTGGATGAGTAATTAAGTTCTCTTATGTTTCTTTTTTTCTTTTATACCGTGTTGAATAACGTACCGAAAAATATATACGTGCTGTAACTATTATTGTTAATTTCGATTCTATATTGTCTAAAGAAAGTAGAATTTGTAGGTTGTTTTATGCCCATTCAGAAACCATAGATACATAACTATTTCAGAAAAATCAAAACTCATCGTTTTCGTAACGAACTACATCGATAGAGATCTCAATACATAGGAATTAAAACAAAAAAAAAAAAAAAAAAAAAGAAGAAAAAAAATCATAGAATGACCATTGTGGGATGGGCCCTTAGTGTTCCGCGGTAACGTAAACGGTTTTGTTGCTTTTGTACGATCCATACGCGTGATACGTTTTGTCACCGATCGGCATACCCTTTTATCCCTTTCTTTCGCACACTAAACCATCTCTGCCTTTCTCTTTCTCTCTCTCTCTCTCTCTCTTTTTATCTATCTCTTATTCACTAACACACACAAGATTCGTTGAAACGCAAGCTAGCAAAGCTCGTTTGGGAGTCCCGCGTAGCACGATTACGAGCGGCGAAACGCATTTTTCGGATCTATCAGACTATAACCGTGACTCTCTCGCGTTCGTTTTGTGTTTCGCCCTCATTCGGTAGCCTTCCTTGTCATCGCTCGACACCCCTGTCTAGTCTCCATGCGTCTCTACCATTTCCTCCTTCTCCTCCTCTCGTGTCTCCTCCATCTCTTTATCACCCACGATATCCACAGTAACCCGCACGAACGTCGTTACGAGAGAGAGAGAGAGAGAGAGAGAGAGAGAAAGAGAGAGAGAGAGAGAGGGACAGAGAGAGGGGGTGATAGCGTAGATACCTGCACGAGGTAGCAGCTCTTTGTTTCGTCGTGTCCGCCATTGTAACCGCTTCCCGTTTGCCAGACTATCGCGATAAACAGCCGGAAAGCCCACGATGAATGACGCGACCACGCTGCAACAGTGTCGTGTGTTCTATATATATATATATATATATATATATATATATATCTTTCTCTCTCTCTCTCTCTCTCTCATTCTCTCTCTCTATCTATCTATTCATCTCTATCTTTCTTTCTCTTTAAACTTTATTTCGTTGGATATACAGAATTTTCCATAATTCATAGTATAACCGTAGTAATTGTGATTCTATGTTAAGAAAAAAGTCGAAAATATGGAAATGCAATTGTTTAATATCCGATCGTAAATATCTCTCAAGGATTGATAATAAGTTATCAATTACAATTTGACGTGTCAATAATTTGGATTATTGTCTAGGATTCGTAATGATCAATTGTATCATCTTAAATGTATTCAATTGTAAATATCTATAAGGATTCGCTTCGTCTGCACGATTAAGTCCCTTTTTGCAGGACTGCTTTTAGCTAATACGATAAATAATAATCTGCCAACACGTCGCCGAGCAATTACGCGCTTACGCGTTATACGCTAAAGGATTCACAGCCGTGAAACTTGACCGGGAGAGGATAAAAAATGATCTCTCTCGACGATTTACTCAAATGGTTGCATCCTTAGAACTCATTAAGGATTCTTAGAACTTTATCTATCAAATTAAAATAATTCAGATATATTCATTTACTAATGTAACTTATTTTTATTAATATTGTTTCGTTACGATCGATAATCACGTTATAATAAAAATAATTTTAGATAATTACTTTTTGATCGATACAATTGTGGTAAATAATCGAGTTAAAATAAATATAAATCATAGATTTAAAGTAAACCATATATTTAAAGAGATAAATGATGTTTATGAAAGAATATAAGTGTTCTGACCGTGTGATATAATCACAATAAATCTTATTCGATACGTTCTTCCTTTAATTAATCGTTTCGTTCGATCAGATCGAGAGGAATGTACAACAACATAATATATTTGCGAAAAAAGTTTTTGTACAGGTGTTCGTTCAGCACTTTCGAGGAAGATGCAAAAGAGAAATTCCACACGTTTGGGAGAGAAAGAGGAAGAGAGAAATAGAAAGAGTAAGAAAGAGGGAGGAAGGATCGAAAGGTTCTATCTGAACACACATGCATACTAAAAGTACAAGAAGAAAGCAGGGATTCGATTCTTGTCGTTCGAATTCCACATACTTCGAGCATACCGCTGCAGGAACAGCAAGGACGAACAAAATTCCGTATCGATTCTCATCGTGATTCATAATCAATAATTCTCACATAGGATTTGTACGTCGACATTCAATCAATTCTGTCTTTATCAATCATTCCTTATAATTCTGAAATATAAATTCGTCCTAAAAAACTTTCTTGAAGGAAGATACCGAATTGATTATATTTTCCAATAGGACGTGTCTGTTTCCTCCTCCCATTCACATACATTCATAATTTTTTTATGCTTATATATATATATATATATATATATATATATATATATATATATAAACACACACACATACACACATATATATATATATATACGATAGGGTGTAACGAAACAAACACACATGGCCAGTGGCACGAAACGCGAGAAAATAATGTGAGAACGATTTCTTGCCAGGCCGCATCATTATCTCCTCCCACGAGCCCTCATCCCAGTCACCCCCTTTCTCCACCCTCTCGCCAACGATCGATCTGTCGAGCCGATTCCGAGCCGGGACGGGCCGGCCCCGGACAAGCCTGCAATTACTATCTATTATCTCCTGGCGTGGGTGTAGGTATAATCTCGCGATCGTGTCGAGAGCCACTCTGTGTTTCTCTCTCTTCCTCGCCCTCGTATGTACGTTCGTTCGAAATGTGCCCGTGCCATGGAAAAGGAGAGCAAATAAAGGGCTTTTGCTCGATAGAGCCTTGAGATCGGACACTTCGAGCGTGTCCATGCTTCTCTCTCTCTCTCTCTCTCTCTCTCTCTCTTTCTCTTTTTTTCTATGTAGCTGTTAAAAAGAATTGCCTTCTTCTCGACCCTTCAAGACTTTATATCAGTACTTAGAATCTAAGGCGTTCTTTGTTTTTCTTAAGGTTTTTTTTATCTCGGCCTTCTTGAGAAGGATATTTCTGATCGAGTGACAACTGTGTGTGATTTGTACATTGGACACGTACATTTTAAATATTCATTTATTAATTCCAATAAGTTTTTATCAAATTCTAAAGGGTAATTCGTTTGATTAAAATCAAGATTTTCATCGTAAAAAAGAAAAAAAAAGAAAGTACGAACTGATTGATGCTGGCAATATCATAATCATTATCATTACTATTATTATTATCGCAATCGGGAAAGTAACATTAATGAATTCAAAACATCTTCAACATCTTTTCTTTTCCCCTCTTTATCAAACTCCCATCTCCTCAAACTCCTAAGAACCATCCTCCAGTCCCTTTCCCATCACTTCGAGCAACACATCCCGTCCTTGTCCCTCAGCAGCAGCAGCAGCTAACCAGTCAGCCATTTCACTTTTAAAGACCCTGTGCAAGCGGGGACACTGAGATTCCAGTTGCTCGTTTTCTATGGATTTACATTATTTACAAACTGGTTTCTCGCAATGTGAAATAAAAATCATTCTGTCCTTCTCTCCGTTTCTCCTTCTCAACCTTTACCTCTTCGACTACATTGCCGCCACCTTCGTTTACGACGATTCCCGAGTCCCTTGAATGTTTTCTCTGTATTTATAAGCATGTATCTGTGGGATATTGTCTGTATGTTTGAAAGAGGGACGAATTACGTGGAATCATTACGAGTACCTTGAGATATATCCTACAATAATGTTCTCACACTTATTTTCCCTCATACTATTTCTTTATAAAATAGAGGATATCTCAATCTTAAACAATTTTAGATTTATTATTTTAATCCTCCGATAAAACATGTACTTAGACATGTAATTTAAAGGAGTATAATGATTGGAAAATAATAATTTTCTTTTTTATTTTCGAAAGACACCATAACTACATTTTTTATAGTCACTAAAATCTATGGAAAAAAGAGAGAGTAAAAAATAAAGAGCACAAAGCCCGATATATATCGTACGTATTCGTTCATCCTTCGCTTCGGATTTCGGGGATAGTATCCTCTAATCCCCGGACAAACCCGTCGTTTTTAATCAACGCCTTTCTGCCGATTAGGATACTTATAATGATCGGTATTTCGCAGACACCCCATATATCATGATTTTAATGATGCCGTAAAAACGTGCTCACGATCGTAGACACGAAACGGATATGCAAGAAAAGAAGGTGAAAGAGAGAGAGAGAGAGAGAGAGAGAGAGAGAGAGAGAGAGGGAGAGGAAGAGAGTGAGAGAGAAAGAGAGAAAGAGAGCTGATGATCGCAGTACGCGTCACCCAATCAGCCGGATGCCCCTGACCGTGGCGAATTAATATAATTTATGAAAATGAGCCTTACCGTCTATGGCCACCGATTTGCCCAGCATTCATATTTATAAATGCATATATATGGACATACAGTAGCGTGCAAAAGTTTAAGAGACTTTTAACATTTCCGATAAATATGTCACGTATATGCATAAGTATACATGTATTACGTGTGTTATATAATTTGGTGCATAGTTGTCGGTGAACGTGTTAAATCGAACGTGGAAAATGAAGATAGATATTATTTTATACATTTGCAAATGAAAATAATACAAAAATTTATATAAAAAAAATTGTTCCTACAGTTTTACGTTTCACATTCGGCATATTTAACATTCGAAATGATATCTTTTACTTATTCAAATTATATCATTCCATGGAGATTTTATTTTATAAAGTTCCCTAATATTTCTCAATCCGACAATATGTTCAGATGGATCATTTGAAACTTTTGATTGCTACTGTATATGTATAATATATATACCTTTAAATTCATATATATGCAGTTTATATTATATCGCACAGAATTATGGAGGAAGAGCAAGAGGGAGAGAGAGAGAGAGAGAGAGAGAGAGAGAAAGAGAGAAAGCTGTAAGAATTCTATTTTTAAGTTTATGGATAGTAATTATCTTTTAAGAACTCGTAGTTTCACTTTCATTCGTAAGTAATTATTTTTCAATTACGACAACGCATTGCTGACGTACGAAGTTATGAGTGATTATAAAAAGTGATGTAAGCAACAAGATAGTACTTTAAAGTATTTTTTAGATAACATTGGATCATAGCGCGAATATTGGAAATAAATGATTAATTATTCATTCAAATATGAATAAATATTGCACACAGTCGAGTATTAATTTATTTTGAAATTTTTTCTTTTAGTTGATTAAATACATAAGAAAAGTGTAAAAGTGCAATTCCAGTGATCTCGTAGAAAATATACGGAGACAAAAATGATACACAATATATCGTGAGTTTCCTGAAAAAACACGGTATCGTTTTTCTTTCTCCGTACCTGTTCATCGTATTGTGTCGTTTGCATTTACTATGTACTTTTTAAATATTATTAATTCGTATTTATTGTTTTGTCTATTTACGTCATTGTTAGATTCTATTTTTGTATCATCATTATAGCATTACGTGTTTCTATTAATGTTATTTTACTATTAAATATAGTCATTTAAAATGTTTAATTGTCATAGAATAAAGAGAATTGATCCTATAACAATGTATTATAGATTGAAAATTGACATATAATATAAGACTAAGAAACCGAAGGAATAGTTAAATAACATAAGGAAACAAAACGACCATTTGCCGATAACTTCGTTCTTATCTAAAGCGCATAAGTTTCAGGTTTCGAAATTTAAGCATCTAACGAAGGCTATGATTAACGTAATCATATCTCCTTGTTCGAGTTTTTAGTCCAATGTAATATATACGAACAAAAGATTTGCATGTCTCTCGTTAAACATGAAAGAGGAAAGGGGAACGTAAACTGTTATCAAACGATTTTCGAAGATATAGATTAGGTTAATTTTGAACATTTTGATTAATACAATTTTGATAAATTTAAATGTACATTTAATTATGAATCAAAAATAGTATTACCTTTAATTTATATCTGGTCTTGGTATTTTAACACATTACTTTTGGTCATTTGTTTATAGCAGATAGGGACATTGTTCTTAGTTCTATGATGTGGTCAGGTAGTATTACTAAAACTAACTGCTCAAAGGGTTAACGAGCGTGGCTTGTTAGATTAGCTACCATTATCTTCTCTCGTAGTTCTACTTCGTAACATAAAAAAAATATAGACTTTTTTTCAACGCATCTTACCTTGTTAAAAAATTCCTGTCGATAATACAGCTCATTCGCTCATTTTCCTCTATATTTCATTTCCCTGTTCAGTTATCTGTCATACGTTGTCGTTTAGAGCATAGGCGTATATACATATTATTTTACATAAAGTGAAACAAAAATAAAATGTAAGAAAGGAGAAAAATAATCGTAAAAATGATATAGTTGGATGATTCATAAGAGAATTTACAGACGTACCAAGGTCATGAATATAAGTAGAAACATCTAAGGAACTCAGTGACGGGATAAACTCAGCCTTGGCAGTAATTCATAGCAATTGCAGGAGGCGAGCTGCTAATGTGGGCTTGATATCTCGAGAGGTGCTTCCTCGTTTCTGTTTCTCTCTTTCTCACTTCCTGACCTCATCCGTCCTTTAAATTCTCGTGCGGTCATCTACCCGTGGAATATTTACCGAAAAAAGAAACAACCTTTTCGGATACTTTCAACGAGGTAACGTTTACAAATTATTGGAAAAAAAATTTACCGGTCGAACCAATATCTAAATGAAATTTTCGATCATGACAACAATTGAAATTAATTAAGATCACAAAGTTATATTTAAGATTATCGAAAAGTAATAAAAAAAAATCGTAAAGCTAGATAGATATAAAAAAAAAAAAAAAAAAAGAAAAAGAAAAAAACGGCGACTATTTTGAACAATTCTATTGACTATATTACGAATTCTTTTGTCTCTACTCTATAAGTAATGTTGGATACGTCGAAAAAGTTAATGTCTTATGGTATTTCGGATTTAATGGAATTTTCGTGGAACGTTGGACTTCTATCGATGGAATTTTGGCAGGAATGTAGATTCTAATTAGTGGCAACTCGACGAATAATTATATCTCGAATGGCGGAAATTTAGCGGAATGTTCTGGGGCCTAACGGCGAATCCGAAGTTTCAGCCTTCGACGGCAATGGCGGCAAATCCCACGCTCGTTTCTACCTAAATATTTCCTAACGATCTACGCTATTCATTAGGTATTATCTCCAACTTGGTATTTCGATCGTTTGTGTTCGTATATGTTACATCCTACGATTCATTAACTCTACCATTCCATCATTCATTTGATTTGATGCAAAAAATATCCTTTGCCATGGAAAAATTATTAAATTTTAAATAAGTAATTATATATTTGACGGTAAATACGTAAGTTGAAAATATAAATGATAAAATAACATGCGGAATCTTTATATTCATAAATGTGATGTGAGTGTTTTAGGGATGCTCGTGTAAAGGATTACTTGTCGACAAAATCTGAGAAAGCAGAATCCTTGGTAATCTTTCAGAAGGCTTTTAGATTTATTTTTACTTGAAGAATATACCTTGAAAAAGAACTTGCTCGTAATTTTCAAGAAAAGTTGTTAAAATTAAATGAAAATACTTGAGTATTTTCAAAATTGAAAACAATTACTTAATAATATTCAATTTCAATGATTCTTTCATATAAATGAACATTTTTTATATATATTTCATTTACAAAACGATCAATTCGAATTTCAATGTACTTGAGATATCCGGAAGAGAATGAGCATAAGTTCGATTATCGGAGAAAAAAAGAACAAAAACCTTAAGGAACTTTAAGATTCAATAAGATTCACAAAGAGAAAGAAAGAGAGAAGGAGAGAGAGAGAGAGAGAGAGGGAGGGAGAGAAGTAAGTACTTATTGGCGATGGTATTATAGGCCCAGTACAAGTAAAACTCGAGATCGAATTCGTGTACTGTATGGAGAAACCATACGAGAGAAATCCCAAGGAAATTGAACGCGACTCTGTGTTGCGATAATTAATGTTACGCGAGCGGGCAAGTTTCTTAAGTGTGGGTATACCGGTTTCGCGAACCGCCCCGTCGAGCAATAATCAACGGTCCCGCATATCAAAGGAATCAACTGGATTTTGCCGTTAGTTTAACACTAAGGAACAAAACAAATAGCTGTGTCACGTTATTCTAATTGAGTGGACATAGTAAAAATCTATAGTTTATGTACGATTGCTTTTTTCATTTATAATGATTTCATTTTCCTAAAATAATGGAATAAAGGTAATAGAATAATTATTGCTGAGAATATTATATTATAAATGAACGAACATCTTCCTAATTGGTTCTATTTTAAACTCTTATATGAAATCAAACTCATAACTTGTTTGCAATTTTGATCTGTACTCATTTATCGGATAAATTTCTATTAAAATCACTCGTAAAGATTTGTTCAATCGACGCAAATCTTAACCAACATATTCTGACCACGTAGCACGCATCGTACATAACGGGAGAGTAATAAAACTTGTCGTAAAGGAATCTCTAACGGTTTAATATCAATAAATATATTTTCTGAATAATATACTGTAGTCTTCCCTAGTTTTGAATTAGCGGAATATTGCATCTCTATGATTAAAAGTATAAGATTATAATTAAAAACTGAAATTTTTTTTTAACATTGACATTGATTATCAAGTTACATTGGAATGAAATGAATGTAGAGATGATATTAAAATATATGTATATATCGTTTAAGATAATTACAAATTATAATTTGTCTGGAATAATTTTGTCGTTTTATTTTCAAATTAAAATACCAAAATGAAATACGCGATGTTGGGCATACTTTTGAATTTTTTCCAAAAAAGCTTTTTACAAAATGAACGATACTCATTCGTTTTGTTTTTTTTTTCTTTTTTGTGATTGCAAGAATTCAATTATAATAATACTCGAGTGAACAGTACAGATAATGATCTCCAATATCTTTTAATTTTTCATTCAAACAATTTCAAACATTTTATATTATAAAAATAATTTTCTCTAGAAAAAAGGACAACAACTTTTCATGAATTAATAAATCAATCAAGGAAAAGAAATTAAAATAAATAAATAAATTTATTTCAATTTAACAAATCTTTTCTTCTATTTCACATAACTTTATATAAACAACAGTTATTATTTTCAGTTGATATTCAATAAGTTAAATATCTTTGGAATCCATAAAGTTTTAATTATTTCTAACTTCTCATGCTTTCAATTATAAGTTACTTGAAAGTTGTCCTTCGTGAATAATAACGTTTTGAAGATCTGCACATTATCCCCAATTCACGTTTCGAGAACAAACTCGAGTACGTTCAATCCAAATTTTGTTTTTCAAAAGTAAAATTTTTTTATTTTTACCATCTCTATTAAAAGCCTCCTTTGCAATTTAATACTTACATACATTGTATTGATCTCATAAAATGTGTATGGATCATCAAAAGAGCTGCTTTATTTGCTTTTTGATTGCGACATTCTCTAAAGGAAAGATAATAAAGTTGAAAAAAAAGTATATATTTCTTCGTAATTTTCGCGTGTTCCCTCGAGTTTCTCCCCTCTTATGTAGAGAAAAAAGGATCGTTCTAAAGGGATTCAGAGCGCATCTTCGCGAGCGTTTAAAGTCACCAAAATACGCGTAGCATTAACGAGCTTTCTCTCTTTCTTTCTCTCTCTCTCTCTCTCTCTCTCTCTCTCTCTCTCTCTCTCTCTTTCTCTTTCTCTTGCTTTTGAAGAATTCCACTCTCTGGTTGTACCATGGAACGACGAAAGCCACGGTTATTTCAGGCCGCTTAATGAAAAGGGGACATTAATTTATAATTTACATTGGGCCAATTAAAGGCCAATTAAATAGCAAGGGGTTTAATTTGCGCCAGCGAAAGAGGCTGCTGTTACTCGGTACTGCTTGCTTGCTTGCTTGCTTGCTTGCCTGCTTACCCCCACCACTTCACCTTACGCTATACCCGCCCGTGTGTGCACGTTTTTCCAACGATAAACTGCGGTATCGTATCAAGTAGTGAACTCTCTCGTTGTACGTACGTTTAAAAATAATTTCGTACATATTCCTTAACCATGGAAATTCTAGGTCTTTTTTTTTTTTTTTTTGTTCTGAAAAAACCGTTGCTGCAATGGGGAGAAGCGAGCGGAGCATTCATAATAATTGCTAGGAGGAAAGAATTGAGAGATGTATGTATGTATGTAATAAAATACGTACCTTAAACATGGGAGTTAGATATAAATGACTTACGATGAATAGAAGGAAATAAATTATTCGTAATATAAAAATTAAATATCATTTATAAAATTGTCGATGTTGATATGTTGACTAATCATTTTTTATTCAATTTAATGAACACTACATATCTTCTAAGTCCTAAGTTTATATTCTTAACACCCTATACATGATCTTAACGATAGTAGAGAATGTACCGGTTGAGATGATCTCTTCGTTGGGATTTAACGGAAGACTCACCCACGATCCGTGGGAATGAAAATGACGGGAATGACCTATGAGGTAGTAATCTTTATATTCGTGGCCGGTTCTTAAACGGTTCTTAACTGTATATACGAGAGAATCAGGATTCAAGGGTAAGGATAGAACGAAGGAAGAGGTGAAACGTCGCCTACGTTGTCAGAAGATGGAGGAGGGAGAGAAAGGAAAAAAATCAAACACCACCCCTCACCCCTTTCCCTCCACTAAAGTTGCAGCTCGCCGCTAGCATGGAAACCTGTCCCTAATTGATAGGAAATTCCTGCGCACGGATACCTGCAGGATTTTTCAGCGTCCGTAACAGGTTGGAACTGGATACTTCGCGACGATTTGTAACCGTGCGCTTCGACCGTATGCGGCTTGCGTCTCTTCAACTGAGAAACTCTTTGACTACTCCCCAACAACGTACCATCATTCGATTGGTTCATTCGTTCATACTCAAAGTGGAAATGGGGTGTTTGTTCTCTTTTTAGTTGAATTTATGAAATATCTTTAATGTAGTAAAATAAATTATCGGTTGTAAATGATAAATTTAACGAACGATTGATTTGAATTTTGATTTAAAGAAAGATATGGAGAATTTAGTGATGCGAAAAAGTGAGTGAGTAAGCAGAAAAATAAGGGAAAGAGAGAGAAAAGACGCAAGATCACGTAGGTGCGTGTGCAATTAACGACAACGAGGTGAGTATAATGAAGACCGGTCGAGTACTGTCCGTGCTCGAAGAGAAAGGAAAGAAAAGGGAAAGAGAGAGAGAGAGAGAGAGAGAGAGAAAGAGAAAGAGAGAGGGAGAATGTCTCCGGATGCCGTTCGCCGGGCGCGAGAGAGACGTGAGAGACCAGTTCATTAGCGACACTCACGGTCTGCCTTCGCGACGTCTATCTTATTTATTCCCTTATTTTCTTCGTCCTTCTTCCCTTGCCGTCAGCTCGTGGCTACCATCGCTTCGTTTCTTTCGATCTCTCCCTCAACCGTCTTGCACGCTTTAACGCTTTCGATCATTCTCCCTTGTGATGCACGGACATGATACGACCTATATACTTACGTCGATTTTTTTATTAAGTTTTTCAAAATGTCAATGTTCAATTGACTAATTCAAACGATATCAAAAGTTTTATATTTCATTTAGCCGATATGACGTCACTCATTTTGCTTTTTATTCCTGCTATTACAATGAAAAATTGTGAGAACGTAAAAATAACGATTAAGGATCCTTTGAAGGGCGCGAACTTCGTCGGGAGTTCTACGATGCAACTTATCGGAAACGACCGACCAAAGTTTTAACGGGTCGTTCTCCTTTGACACGGTTGAACGAGTAAACGGAAAATTATGTATAATAAATGCTAAAGATGGATCCTCTTCGAGTTCACGCCAAAAGAAATTTCCATTGTTCCCGAGCTTATCGTAACTCAACGGACCAATTTTAATGTGTCGTTCTACAAACAAGAATTGCGGCTTATCAGAACAATTCTTTTTCTTTTTTTTTTCTTTTTTTCTTTCTTTCTTCTTTTTTTTTTTTTTTACAGATTTTGTTATGTTATTTCGCAAATGACATTTAGTTATCAATGCCTTTAATAACATTGTTTTAGAATTTATATAGGCCAGAGATATTTTTTTATGATAAGTATTTTAAAAGCTTTTCTCGTTTATCATCTGGCCAAATGGACTTGTCACAATTAAAGTAAATGAACATTAATCACGTGTGATCTGTTCTTAGTTAGTAGAAATGAAAAACTGAAGATCCCCTAAACGATCGCTCGGGCAGAAGAAAATGTTGTTCGCGTACGTTCGTGGTAACGTCATTAATCGCGATATATTCTCACGAAAACGCGTGTGATTTCGAACCGGTGGAATCGATGGAGCGCGGAATCGGTCGTGGAGTACCGACCAATTAGTCGGTCGATGATTGGCGCGTGTAAACCGAAACGATGACGTCGCTGGCGAACCAACAACCAACGGCTTCGTCGTTCGTAAACCGGCCTCTACTCTCTCTCTCTCTCTCTCTCTCTCTCTCTCTCTCTCTCTCTCTCTCATTTTATCGCTGCTACCTGCCTACATACAAAACTAGAGGGGGAGAGAGGGAGAGAGAGAGAGAGAGAGAAAGAGAGTGAGACATACACAAGCTCACGTAGAAATATCCGTGTGGACGGTTACAGGCCGGACTAATGGAATTGATTAAAATGTGTTCGATCAACCGAACCGCGGGCCAGCTCTCTCTCTCTCTCTCTCTCTCTCTCCCCCTCACTCACTTACTCTCTTACTCACTCACGCACAAACGAGCAACCCTTTCCCTTCCCTTCGTCAACCGAGGCTGACCCTAGGACCTGGCGAACGCAATCGAATATTTGCGTTTAGGTAGGCACGTCGACGCGGAAAATGCTATCTTTGTCAATTAATTCAACCTGTTGTCGCCCGTCGTTCGTCGCTCGGACGACTATTCCGCTCGGTTCCCGGTATACGATCGGGAAAATTGGCGGTTTTGCGGCCGTTGTCTATGGACGAGGGACTCTTCGCTCCCATCTATCTCTATCTCTATCTCACTCGCTAGCTCGCTCAATCGGATCAACACGCTTGTACAATATTTCTCTTCTCTTCGTTTGCATGTTCGACACTTTTGGGATTACTAGAGATTGATATCGGCGACATCTTTAAAACTGGGTCAAGAGATTTTTCTTGATTCATGTGAAATAATGTTAAACGACTTTGAGATATCAATTGCATGATAAAGTATGCCTTCATATCAAATATATTGACTATGGTTATGTTTCATTAATTTTATCGATTCTCGAGTAAGTTACTTTTTCTTTTTTATTACAAAAAAATATCACAGGAAACGAGGAAAAATTTTTACGCTGGGTTAACACCGAGAAGGATGACTACGGATGAAATCTCGACGTCATTATTCTCGCCACCGAATGATTCCATGCATGTCCGAGCGACTCTCAGATAGCAAATATAGCGATTATCAGAATTTCCCATGTGTCATCGTTGTAATCATGTACCTGACGCATACGCTCGTATACGATGAACTTCTCACGAGACGAATTGAACGAACGAAAGGGGAAGAGGAGGAGAGAGGTGAACAAAATGAGAGCGAGAGAGAGAGAGAGAGAGAGAGAAATAGAGAGAGAGAGAGAGCGAGAGAAAGAGAGAGAGAGAGAGAGATTGAGATCGAATACTCTATCCTGATCACGCGGAATACCTCACCGTTGGCTCGTTTGCTCAGAAAATTAACATATAAATTAGGCTCGAGCTGCAATCTCCATCCCCACGGCGTTACCCTCCTCCCAGCCCTCGGTCTCACTCTCTCAATTTTCCATTTATACGCTCGTATGCGTAGGCCATGTTCGATTTCGTCCTACGAAATGTTTTTCAATTGTCCGGAATAATCATCCGGGGCCGAGTGTGAACCCCAAAACCGGAAATCGTTACTGGTTTGACCCTTTCGAGGGTCAAGTCAGTCACGCTGCTTGGTTTCTCGTGCTTTCGAAAGGATATGCTGTTTTTAAGACGGCTCTGCGAAAGGACGGTGTAATGCTTCGGGATTGCTTTTAGAGAGGATTAAATTTTATATGTTATCGTGACAGGTATAAAAGAAAGGATTACAAGTGTTAAAGAAGTAAAGAAAAAAAAAAAAAAATGAAGAAAAAAGAAAAAGAGAGAATACATTCGCGAATTCGTTGGCTTTGTTTCTTTGCAATGATCATTTGTGATAAAGTCAACGGTATATTTACGATGAAAAATCAAATGGAAATAATCGAGACATCGAATTGCAGCGGATGATATTATCTTTATCACACTCCTTATTATTTTCATCGAATAAATAACTTCAATTTTCTAGCTAAAAATAAATCTCCCTCGTTCATTGGAAATTACAAAACTTTTCTTAACAGACACGTTTGAAGATTTATACGGATATAAGCAATACAATACACCAAATCAAATATTCTACATAAAGAAACGATGCAAAAGCGTTACCGATTTAGATATTTTTGAATTTAGTATAAAATCGACGGAAACGTTCGTATGCGCTTTAGGATTTGTCCTAAAAAGAAGGAAAAAAGGGGAACTCGACGGGCATAACCCACCGAACGAGAAAAGGGCGTGCGTCGAAGAAGTATATCGGTAGGGTAGGTGCCGCTGGTACCGGCACCTAATCAAGCAATAACTATTTGTCAGTTCCCCGGGCAACCTAAATCCAAGCTAATTCGACATCCGTGTCGGACACAGATTCGCTATCGGGTATCTCTTTCTATCTGGACGACAGCATATTCGCATTAGCCTGGCCCGCAACCCACGCTCGATCGACTCCCTCGACCACCGTCAGCAATCTCCCTCTCTCTTCTCTCCCTCCTCTAACTCTCTCCCTTTATCACTCTCTCTCTCTCTCTCTCTCTCTCTCTTTCTCTCTCTCTCTCCTGCTCACTCACTCAGCCATCCCTCCGACCTTCCACGGATCCTTCTCCCTTTTCTCCCGTCAGTCGAGCACCTTCTCTTTCTCTTCCAAGTCTCGTCGACTAAGTATGCTATATACCCACGCGCAGCATCACACCATAGAAGCAGATCTCAACACGATTAGGGCGGTCCTCAATTCGACGTTTCGTCGATTCGGTCCTTTCTTTACTCGAACGATCTGCTTTTATACGAAATCTCACCGAATCATCCCGTTTTTCTTACCCCGTACGAAACCCCGACGACGACGACGTAACTCTGATGACCAACCCTTTTACATGTACGTTGAGGTTTACCTGTGTACATGTGTGCATGGATGTGTAAGTGGAGTTCTCTCTTGAAGATCGTACGCGAACGATGCCTTCGAAGAACAGATTTTATCATTCTCCTTCTTCAAGAGAAAATCGCTTTCCGATCCACCACTTTTTCTGTCCGCGAGTTTGTCAGCTAACTTACGATAAACTCTCCCTTCCCTTTTTCTCTTTATTGCCTTGGATCAACCAGGGGAAATGTTCTTCCAGGAGAAATGACGATTAGGAACCCTCAAGGCGTTCCTTTCATTTTCTGGTTCAAGAAAATTGTTTGTTATAATGAATAATATGATCAAGGTCAATTCCTTTGTCTTTATTCTTCCCGTAACAGAATGATTAGTTTGATTATACATACGTAATTATTGTACATACGTATTATACAAGATCACATTAAAAATCTAATAAAATAATTTTTCAATTACAATCTTTATAAATTTCGTTCCTCATAGTTAGAAATCGATTTCAATGAATTTTCAAATCCACCAATTCACAATTTCTATGAATGATTGTGGTACGAAACGTAAAATAAAAAATACCTAGTCGCCAAAGATAAAAGCCGATATCGTCGAACGCTACAGCTAATACCATCATGTTTGAAATCCATCAAGGCTTTCAATCCTTTATCTTAACGCGGTCTGTCAAGACCTTATCTAAAGTGATTCTCACTTTCAAAGGTAGGAAGAAGAGAAGAAAAGAGAATACCGATAACACGAAGTATGGGGAATTTAAGAAGCAAGAAAATAGACAGTGATGACTGCGACGGAGGATAAAAGAATACAATAAAAAAAAAAAAGAAAAGAAAAAAAAAAAATATAAAAAAAATTAATAAAAAAAAGAAATAAAAAAAGAAAATAAGAAAAAAATGATAGAAAGAAAAGAGAAAAAGGAACACGACCGAAAAGTAAAAGGATTATAAATATTACCAAAGATTATCGCTCAATTAGTACGAAATATCCTACGAGTTATCTAGAGAGGCACGCGAGCGTGAAGAAAAGCCCTAAAAGGATTTCAGCTGGAGAGAGAAAAAGGCTCTGATACGAAATTTTGTACAAGAGGAGGACAAAAGGGAACCAATTGGGCGACGATGAAATGGAGAAAGAAGGAGGATGAAGATAAGAAGCTACTCTTCCTCTTCGATTCGTTGATGTACTTTAAAAACTGGTTTCTTTTTAACGAGACATCTCTTTCTTTTTTAACAGATTGATGGTAACACTAGTTACAAACGAATAAAACAAAGACCAAAATAGTCCGCGTGAAGATGGTCAAAATGTTTGAAGCAATACCATAACTCACGTATATAAATAGACAATGAATGCGAAGAACGTTAGTGGATGTCCTGGGTGGGTTCAATTAAGGCCCCATTACACTTTTACACAGGCAATTTTAAAGCTCGCAGCTGGTCGCGAAGTCGGGTATTATTTATCGGTTGACTTACGCCGAGCTCATTTACAGGATAAAAAGAAGGTCAGGAGTAAGAGAAGGGACAGAAGATGGCGCTGGTGATTACCAGTAACGTCGGCAGACGGGATTGGTCGATCTACGGTAAATCTACGTCTCGATTGGTCAACACGTGACTGTGGTAGGATTCCTTTCCTTTGAAACGGTCAGGCGCCGACGGCACGACGAGAGATGATAGAATATCTTATTAGTCGGACAATGGGCAATCAGAGACGCCATACAGCCTCTCTGTTAGCGGTCCAGTCTCTCTCTCTCTCTCTTTCTCTCTCTCTCTCTCTCTCTCTCTCTCTCTCTTTCCTTCTCTTTCTTATTCTCTCTTCTTCTTCTTAGTCCATACATCTGTCTGTCCTACGTACGCTTAGTGTTCGTGGTTATCCAAGGTTACCTCCCGAGTCAACTTCTTTAACTCTCTTCTCTTTCTTTACTTTCTTCTTTTGTCTTTTTAATCAACGATAAACAAAAAAAAAACCACGCAAAAAATGATTACAGTTCCTTTTTTCTCAATTTTCATTTCATAGATTTCCTTTGGATAATTATACAACGATATAAAAATGTTTCCAACGATATTCAGTAATTTGCAATAAAAAGATAATATCGTTATTAAATAGATTATTGTTTATATTTATCGCAAATAGCAAAGTATCGTATAAATAAGGAAAAATAAGGAAGAAGGAAGAAGACAAATCGTTATTCATCTTTACCTTTCTTCTCTTATCACATCGTTCGACATTATCAAGAACTACTTACGAATCGAAGCTTTGATACTGGACATCGATAAGCATTCCCTTCTGGGATACTTATCCAGTAAAGGATCTTGACAATCATACGGAGGGATAATACGACGTAAAAAAGCAAGGAGAAGAATCCTTGTGAATCAGAAGAAAAGCCAAAAATCCCTTTGGGTGTTCGAAGATCCAGCCGGCGATATAAAAGAAGCCGTCAGACGAAAAGTCGTGAAAGACAGTATATCTCTACCGTGGTCTGGATTTACCAAGTTACTGTCCTCTCACTGTCTTCTTCTATTTTCTTACTCTATCTATCTTTCTCCCTTCTTTCCTACCAAATAGTTCTTTGGTTACGAATCCGACATACAATCGGAGGTAATAATGATAACTCGATGGAGGAAGACGAAATCGAGCGATTTACTCGCACGGTGAGGAATCTCCTGGAGTTCAGAGGGCAGCGCCCTTGCTGCGCGTTAACTCACCCCCGCTGGGCGCACAGCAACATGCGATGCTGCTAGGGTTGATGAATGGATCCTACGTAACGCGTGCGTGCGTCCGCGCGCGCGTGCTCGTTCAAAGAGCGCGTCGAAAATCGGACGGATTTTCGCGCAATGGTTAAAATGACGTACCTCTGTGATTCAAATTTTATCATGAATATTAACCCCAATAAAATATCCGGAAAAGAGAAATTAAACTAACAACGATGAACTTACGTGAAAATATACAAGAATTTTTCAATGACCATATCATTACAAAATTGTTTTTCATTTGTTATTATTTTATAGAAAGATTTATCTATTCTTCGTGATTACTCAAAGAGATATTCATTTAATTACGATCGATCATCATTCCAAGAGGAGTTACACAAACTTTTGGAAAGTTTCGTACACTTCGTATAAATGTCTCGATTTGGATAGGAACGTTTGAAATACCGTTAACGCATTATTGTCCGGTCTAAGTCGCGTATAATATTACGCCTTTTATATACCTTGAAATGCAATAAATACGTCACACGGTACGTTGAGTTTCATAAATGTTTCATTGCTTCTATATAAATGCGTTTGCCTTGACTGTGGTGCTACGCTCTCGCGCATAAATGTTTTATTCGTACAATTACAGATAATGGACTCACACGCAAACCTTAACATTACATCATGATAAAAATAGTTTCTCCTTGAAAGTGGTTCGAAGGATCGCTCGAACTAAAAGTTACGATCCCTTGTAAGGGATATTGAGCTACGAGTGACGAGAGTTGTTCTCGAGGGTGAATGTATTTCGGGTATTTATTTTTTATCAAAACAACGTTTCAGTATTTTTAATCTCACCATAATTTGTTATAATGTAAGATATTACTTTGTATCTTTGTTAAAAGTTAAACATTTTTAATTTTAATCGTGAAATAAAAGTAGCAATAACTTTTTGCAGGATATTGAAGGAGTGTCGATGAATTTGTCATTGAGATATTTGTCAATTGTTAAATTGCGTTTTAATGAATGAACGAGGAATAAGAAGAAAAATAGAGGAAAGAAAGAAAAAGCAAAAGAATAGTAGAAAGCAAATTGGCTTGCTAGCTGACAAAGACAGACAGACAGGTCTGAGCAAAAGCGAAGAGGGCATCGTGTTTGAACTCTAAGAGGACTTTCAATGCTCTTTCCCAATGAGAAATAAAAAGATCAAGCTGCGAATTTGCCGATGGAAGCCCAGCTTGATTTATTAATTCGATTAAACCTTATAAGCGGTGTACCGATGTTTAATCTTACTTGAGCGCGAAGCAACCATTTTTACATAGTGCCTACTCTCACGCGAGCCACTTCGCGCTACTCGATTGTTCTTGCTATGGATGATTCTCATGAGAGAGTTCGACTCTATTATTATGCTCTCCCTTTTTATCTCGTTTTCGCAACCCGTCGATTTATTTTACGATCATCGCCGTACAAGTACGTTTCAAACAATCCTTTTAACGATATGCGATGGTTTCTTATTAAAAATTTCTAAATTAGCTTGTATTTCTATTCTTTCATAAGTAATTAGAACCTTAAGAAATATATTTTTGAACACAGTACTAATAAATTGAAATAATGTTTGATACTCTTCTCACAAATCTTTGAACATCGAATATAACCATTAATGGATATTTTATTATACATGAGGATATCGAATATAAAAATCTTATCAATTGATCAAATGGGATTTTTTAGAATGCACGAATAATCTGCAACAAGAAACAACGATCCTAGGAAGCAAATAGCCAATATGGGATAGAATTTATCAACCGCGCAAATTCCACGAACGATTGCCATATAAGTGACCCGCGCCCTTTTACGACGACCGGTCCCATAATCTACATATTACTAGCATAATCATGTAGCCGTTGTGAGCGGTACCTTTAAGATCCTCGCCACATAACCGTAAGATTTTCAATTTCCTCTTTATCCTTACGAGCACCCCTTTCCCCCTTTCACCCCCTCACTATTTTCTCTCTTTTTCTTTCTCTCTCTCTCTCTCTCTCTCTCTCTCTCTCTCTCTCTCTCTCTCCTCGGAGAGTAGCTATATAGAGTATCACCCGACTGTTCACCCCTCTCCGGCCATCTCGTCCGCTCCATTCATTAACGTAACACGATTTATCAATTAGCGTAAAAGGCAGCGATAGATAGTCGTTCTGATATGTTGCCCCGACGTGTCCTCTCTCTCTCTCTCTCTCTCCCTCTCTCCCTCCCTCGATCAGGGCTTTCACGGGAGGTATACCCAACCACGCATGCTATATATGTATATACATATACACGTATACGTATATACATGTACACTTATGTATATAGGAGTAACCACCCACGCACACGTTCATCCTCTCTCTGTCTCTCTTACTCTACGTTGGACTGCCACCAAAATCGTGATCAAGGGAGAGGAGGGAAGTATTCCTACGTAGCGAAGGGTTGCACACGCTTTCGGTAATGGAAAAGTGGGATTTCGGATTTAAAGTGCATATCCGAATCGAGTTACTCCGACGTTTCCTTCGATATGTTTTCTCTCTTCTTCTATCCCTCTCTCGTTTTTGAGCTCTTTGAAAACGAATCGATGTTAGATCACAAAGTTCTATAACGAGATGGACTCAAGTGCGATGGTTAGGATGAACATGAGGATTAGGTGAGTTGCATAGGCTAATCAAGATTAAAACAAATAACTTTTCGGTTCCATACGATTCGTTTGAACTAGACGTATGTTGTGTGTTCCCAATAAATGGCGGGAAGTCACGAGAGGGAAACAAAAAGTTAATTGGATCGATTCAACTTCAAGTCCTTCAATTCTAAAGTGATCACAATGACGTGAAACGTTCGTAACTGGTAGAAGGAACAAGTCGTACAGGCGTTTAAAATAGGTGCGACCGAGGGTGAAAGAGAGATGGAAAGATAGGAGAAGAAGGAGGCAAAGAGACACAAAGTCAGGACGGGAATTAATTTCTTCTTCAATAACAGTTTTGCGCCTCGCTGCACACGGATGCCACTTTGCAACCACGAGTCCAACTATGGAGACTGCATTCCTGGCAGGTGCAGTCGTCGAGCGGAAGTGGCCAAGTGCGCCCGCGCGCACATTCAACACCGAGAAAGAGAAGAGGAGAAAGATGAAGAAAGAGAGAGAGAAGAAAGATGAGAAGGTGATGCGGCTTGGATCGTTGGAAAAATGTTCTCAACTACTCTCTCTTTTTCTCTCTCTTTCTCTCTCTCTCTCTTTCTCTCTCTCCCTCCCTCAATCTTTCCCTTTCTCTCTCTCTTTCTCTCTCTCTCTCTCTCTCTCTCTCTCTCTCTCTCTCTCTCTTCTCCTCGTACTCTTCATCTACTCTCAGAGATTGATCTGATTCAGCGAAGCGTTCAACGACGTTGCCTCGGACCGATCGACTTACCGATCGCTTACGATGGGTGTTTTGTGTATCAGCGTGCGGCTATTTCGATGGCAAATAATTTTGCGTCAATCTCTTTTGTGGCCTTCATATCTTTTTTTTTTTTTTCATCCTCTTTTTGTTTTCCTTCTTCGTCGACTTGCATCGTTTTCTATAGAAAAAATGAACGGATAACGGATAACATTTTTCGTTTGCGTCACGCTCGACTACCCTACCGGACGTATTTTAAAATAGTTATTGAAAATTTGTGATTTTTTTTCTTTTTTTTTTTTACTACTTGTGTCGTGAAATAAGCATATATTGTTGATTAAATTACATTGCCTCACTGGTATACGTGTGTAAGATTAGATGAAAATAAGTTATCTTTCTCGATCGGTATCTAGCAATAAAATAAACAGTAGTTTATACGAGTAGCAAATCCAAAAGAAAAAGAAAAAAAGAAAAAAAGAAAAAAGAAAAAGAAAAAAAAAAGAAAATTAAAAGTACCAAACGAGACACATAAAAAGCAACGATTTCGCACTCGCTTGCCATCACCAATTTTCGCCCCGTCGTCGTTGAAAATCGATTGGTGAGTCTCTCTCTCTCTCTCTGTTTCCATCTCTCTCTCTGCTGCCTTCATCGTTCGTTTCGATTAATCGAAATCATGTAGCACCACTTGCATTTCCAGTGTATATCCGCACAAGCACGATGCACGTTCTGAAGGAATGCGAATAGCAGAGGCGTGCCGACGATTTGCAAGAAGGATCGAGACTTCAGAGAGTTAGACGGAGAGGGAGAAAGAGAGAAAGAGAGAAGAGTGAAAAAGAGAAGAAACGAGACGAAGGGGAAAGATTCCGTTCTCGGGCCGGTTCCTACAGCGTCTGGTAATGAAGGTGTTATTAAATAGATTGAGATTAATTGCGTGATTAGTGCTTTATGTGTAATTGGATAGCGTACCAAGGGTAAAGATGAGAAAGAAAGACAGAAAAAAAAAAGGAAGATGAGGGAAGGGGAAAATTAAATTGCTGTTCGTATATGTGTTTGTATCCTGAATTCGCTCCTATCTTTTCCTTTTTCGTTTGTCTTCTTTACATTGGAGTTTTGCCAGGAACAATTTCGTCGACTTACACACTAATGATCATCAAACTTCTATCTAGTTTCTTCAATATTACGAAAAAAAAGATCAATTTTTTTTGTTTTTCTTCTTTTTATGTAATCTCATATTGGATAAATGTACTACTCATCGAATAATTTGACTTAAAAAAAAAAAAAAACATTGTTATATCCTTTATAATAAATATTTAAATAAATAGTACAGAAATGGAATGAAGAATTTGATTAACCGTGATAAAATGAGAATTTTGAGAAAGGAAAGAAAGACAGGTGCAGAAACGAAAGAGTAAAAGTTGAAGGATACGAGGTCAGAATTAAATGGAAAGGGTGAAGAAAATGTGATGGTGGTAGTAGTTTATCGAATTAAGGCAATTAGCGGCTACGATCGTTCTCCCGCGGTGCCACTTAACTGCCTATCTTCGTGAACACTCGAAAGCTTTTTCGCTTTCCAGCGCGAGAGATAAGTTTATCGCTCCGAGGCACTGTTCGCGCGCGCGTGCAAATTCTTTACTACTTTCAAGCGACAAATATGACGCGGATAACAGGATGCAAAAAAAAAAAAAGGAATATCATGATTGGTCAGTTTTCGATACATTAGTATAGTTAGATAGTAATGAAAATTCTCATATATTCCAGATGAAACGATATATGTGATTTTACATTTCAGAAAAGTTTTCTATTGTTAAATTACTTCGAGTAATATGTTTATTCGCGATTATATTTAGATTATAAATCTATAAATATTGCTCGTTTATTAATACAAAATATTTCAAATATAGAGATGATTTAGTTTTGTGAAATGTAGAATGTTTATCTTAGAATTATTATCTTATGTTATTATTCTCTTAGAATTAGAAGATTATTTTATTTATAGAACTTATTATTTTATGGATATTTTTTTTGGATAAATCTTTTCTATTTTGAACAAATACTTTGTCTCATATTATATGAACTTGTTCTTAACCATCATGAACATATATACACCGATATATATATATATATATATATATATATATATATCAAGTATTATAAAACTGATTAACGTAGTAAAAGAAGAATAACAATAATGTGTACTAAAAACAATAAAACTGAGAACAATCGGTTCGATAAATATTTCATGTCTATTTCCCTTACCCTGGGGTATCGTACTAACAGCCGAGCTTCTAGAGTTACAAATTTTTCGCTGCACCATCGTAAACGGCCTATAAAAATTCGGTACGGCCATTTTAACTTGTCACAAAAACTGCTCCGCGCGGCTGGCGGTTCAATTTTGTTATTCGCCCTTCGTGAGATGGACTCATAATGGTGATTACGCTTTCAGTGACGCAACTGGCTATTCCGGTGCCTTAACCCAATCTACTTTTTGTTTGTTTGTGTATATTATATACTTTCATAGCTTGAAGTAACGAAGTAAGAGAAAACAACCTGCTAATTCATATTGGAGTTTTTATCTTTATTCTTTATTTTTCTTTTTTTTTCTTTTTTCTCTTTTCTTTTTATGAATGGAATATTGACATTCATGTGTGTATATTTTCTTAATGAAATATTTATCGTAGGATATGTCTATTTATAAGTCACTAATTATTATTTGTTTTCATGGCTAGTTTTCACATTTCATTGCTTGTTAATGTGTGGCAAATGTCATTCGCTGAAGAATAATCAGCTAAGAGGGTCGTAGATAAAGGTAGAAGTGGAGATACATATATACATATATATATTCGCATATACGTTGACGGTCAGGACGAAGTTGGTTAAATCGAAAATCCGCCGAAGCTGAAAGTCCACAAGCCGACTCCCTGACAAAGGAAGGACTTTTCCCGATTTTCGCATTTCGCGCACGTTTAGGCCCGACCTGCTCAGTAGCCTCTCTCCTCACCACGACGCGCTTTTCGTCGTTTCTCGAACGCGCTGCCCGAAAACTCTCTTTTAATTTTCCAGAAAATTCGAATAAAGTTGCCTGTCCAAGCAGAGAACGAAGCGGCCAAGGCATTATGCAGGATTCGTCCATGCACGTCCGGTCCGTGGTAACATTTTAAACTCGCATTTGGCTGGCTTGAGCCCTAACTTTATCCCCGGGATTTCGAAGCCGCGCGATGCGACAACGTGTACCATCAAAACGACGTTTCGATAGCTACGTTCAACGTCCATTCTCTTCCTCCTTCTCCGTCCTTTCTCTCTCCCTCTTTCCCTCCCTCCCTTCTTCTCTCTCTTTCTCTCTCTCTCTTTCTCTCTCTCTCTCTCTCTCTTTTTCTCCTCTTTCGACTTCACGACAAAAAGAAAAGTTTAGCGTGCTTCCGCTCTCTTTTTCTTTCTCTTATCCATTTCCATTCTTTTTTTCTCTTTTTTTCTTTTTCTCTTTTTCTTTTCGTTCATCCTTTTTTCAACATTCGTTTTTGCTATGCTATAGAATATACAGGTAAATAGATTGCAAAATAAAACAATTTTCTTAAGTACCTCCATCGGTAATAATAATTATCCTCTTCGATAGTAATTAAAGTTTCTCGGATAAAGGTACGCTTTAACATAATTATTTTAACGGTAGAAAGAAAAAGAAGAAAAAAAAAAAAAAAAGAGAACAAGCTTAGAATTTTTCATTATAAAGAAATTTCTCCGTGGTTCTCTCCATTGGTCTCCTCGTCATCGGATTCCGTTATTTAGCACCGTAAGAGAGCTTACCTTCCGCTCTCAATATCCCAACATGTTCTCAATTTGATGACCGATGGCCAAAGTTATTCCAGCCGCAAATTCTTTCGCTTCGTCATCCCGAACCTTTTCCATCGATCTTTATAGCGTGAATAAGTCTGTGCATCAAGATTTATATCGACCTATGGAAGGTGAAATCATAGTAAGGAAGAATCTATGTGGGGAACGTGAAAACGTTAAAGCCGAAGTTTGGAAACATTATTGCTTTATTTTTCTACAGATAATTTATATAAACGATTCTCAAACTAAGGGAATAGTTTAAAATCAAAAAGAGAAGATTTAAAGAAATGTGAATAAAAAGGATTAAGATGAAGAAATAAGAAGATAGAGAAATAAATGGAACAAAAGCTTTAAAACCTGACGGATAAACTACGTAAACATATGACACACCGCTTTTATCTCTCACTACTGTCCCTAAGCGATCGATGACCCCGAAATCGGACGGCGCGTAGTTGTTGAAGAAGAAGAAGAAGAAGAAGAAGAAAAGGAGAAGAAGAAGGATGAGGAGGAAAAAAGTGTACAGGTAAGTGAGAGAGAAAGAGAAAGAGGAGGCACCTCGGCCCTATTAAAAAGCCCGTTTCCGCCTCCGTTTCTGAAAGCCTCTTACGGTACTCGAGGCAACTGCGAAAGCACTTGAAAGCTCCTGAAAAGCTCGACGACACTTCCCTGTTTGAGTGCCACGTCTCGCCAGGAGGTCGCTCTGCGACTTCGCACCCTGTCACCAAGATACGCGAGAGTCACCCTGTGTGTTGCAATATCGACTCTATCCTATGTATTAAACATCGAGTGCCCGCTACCCGCACTCTACTCCTATCCCTACCATCCATACCCACTCACATCCTCTCATCTTCTCTTTCTCTTCCTTTATTCTTTCTTTTCTTTTACTATACTCGATGTCAGTTTTAGATCGACCCTTAAAGTTCTTAACCAATGGATTTCAAGGAAACTTCAAGGAATCACTGGTGATCATTTGATAATCTGAAGGAATATCTAAAGAGAGAAAGTTAAGAGAAACAGTTAAAATTACACAATAACGTAACACGATAATACTTTGACATAAATTCAATCGATATATGCGTATCGATTTTTCTTTCCTAAGGTACGTTTATAAAAAAAAAAAAAAAAAAAAAAACAAAAAAAAACAAAAAAAATACAATGTAAACTGCACTCTAAAAAAAGAAACGGAAATGATCAAAGGATTCAGCAAGTCGTGTACTTACCATAGAGGTTCCTAAGAAGGCGTTAAAATTAGTGGAGAACGACACTCCTACTCGATAAATCTCGGCTAGACTATTCTTTTCCTTGCGAAAATTCACGAGGGAGTAAGTTAGTGTTCTATCGGAAAAATAGAGAAAGAGGAAGAAGAGGCGAAAGAGAGAGAAATAGAGAGAGAGAGAGAGAGAGAGAGGGGGGGTGGAAGGGAGGAAGGGAGGAAGACCATGAGTAGGTAGCGACGAAACGAAGTAGGAGGAAAAGAATGGAAAAAAGAGGAAGAAGGAGAGCTAGAAGGGAAAAGTAGTCGGGCGCCTGTAATCCGCGTGTTGAAGCGTACTCGGCCGGAGGTAACAGGAACATACATAATGCAGTGTTTCTACTGTAGACGACCAATCGTCGGCTTTCTTAAGAGAAAATGGACCAATAGCTTTGCACACCTAAAGCTTTATTCTCTTGAGCTTTATTAGAATATATTACAATATGGAGTTAAAAAAGTTAGAATGATATTGATTCATACCAACGTGGGACATTAATGAAGGCTGAGGGTGAATTGTTCATTCTGCAACAGTATTTGTAAAATAGAAATTTCAAATTCATTGAACATTCCAGAGACATAATTTTATTAAGCAGCTTCAAAGAAATATTCCCAATTGTAATAATGAGTGTTGGCATGTTAAACTAGAGCAACACGTAGGTCACCGTATAAGCGATTTTGGCCAACGACTCGGCCACTTTCCCTTCTACCTTCATTCCCCGTACACTTCCTCTTACTCTCACACACTTGCCGAGCTAAATGAAACAATTCCTGAAATTCTTCCTAACTTCCCTACCGGTGGAGGCTGAGTGTCGGTTAATTTCTGGACACGACGAAGGTGGTAGTGTCGAAAGGGTTGGAAAGTAGTAGTAGAATGGTGGAGCAGCCTCGCTTAATCTGGCGCAGTTTAGACAATTTAGCGCGGTTTCCCGGTTAGCGTCAAACATAACCTCGCCACTTGGCCGGGTGTAAAGAATGGCGCTTGTAATGTCGGTCCACGATGCGGAGTTACCCAGAAACTGTATGAGGAAGAAGTGAAAACGCTAGAGAATTGGAGAAAGAGAAAGAGAGAGGTAGAAAGGAAAGAGAGAAAGACGGAAGGTATGTGCTTACGAGTTACCGAAGCAAGAGGGTAAGAGGGGTAGCTCGACACCTAGGATAACCCAGCTCTTTAATTTAAAGCCACCGGACAGTAATTAAAATAACCATCCCCGGCATATACTCTGTAAAGGGGTGCCCAACTGGTTCAAGACGTTTGCACACGATTTCTAGCAGGTGACTCATTTTTTCTACGTACCCATGAATCTGAAACAGAAATTGAAAATTTATATGAAATATTTTTTTACCGCAACATCTAAAATTATAATAATTAAAAGTTAAAGAGATAAAATTCAATGAGATTTCCTTTGGCAAATTTCGAAATTCTAATATGCCCTTATGTAATCAATGAGCGCCTTCATTTTATCAGTATAAAATGAAGAATATATGGTTTTTCTTTTTTTTTTTTTTAAATTCTAATGCTTCCTTTATTACTAACTTAAATCGTATAATATAAACGTTGAACATCCTAAATTATTCAAAATCAAAAATTTATTTTTACAATTATGATACTGCGATATATCACAGACAATATTGTTTTTCTTAAAAAACTTGAAATTATGTCATCATTGATATTAATTAGGATCGAATTGTCATAGTTAGACGATCATTGAACACTTACGCCTTATCCATAAAAATTGGAAAATGTAATTTATCCAAATTGTATTCGTTTTATACCGAATTTGGATCTTTATTGTACTGAAAGACTTCGCGAGTTGAGTTTAGTTGAATTGAACACGTTCAATATTGATTTCCTTGCTGGCGACTAGTTCGATCGAATTTTGCACTTGATCGTATTAACAAAAGCAAAGAAGTTTGGTTATCGAAAGGTAGAGATCAAAATTCCGAGGAAAAACCAGGCGGAATGGGGTTAGCAATAACGCAGGCACTTAGCGTTTCGATAGCGTGCACGGTTTCCGATAGAGCAGGTGTTACGATAAATTTAAACGATATTTTATTCAGGCGGGTCCGATCGCTAGTTTTCAATTTGCCGGCTCGTATATATTTCGCGAAGGTCGCTTGTGGAATGGAAGATGGAGGGGTTAGCAGCACCACCGGCTTGACCACTGGAGATGCAATTTCTCGGGGTGGTCCGTCTGGACCCTTCGCATTCGCTCGAGACTTCGCTCCCTCCGCAACTTGATGAAAAAATAATAATCCCCATGGAACGGTCAGTTATAGGGAATGAAATCATCCGAGCACATCGTGTCGACCTTCGAGTCCACGCATCAAAAGTGAACTTCGTTTTATTTACCGTTCTTGCCATCTCGTGAATAGTTTTTCCTGGTGGTTAGGTTTCTGTAGTATCGAATAAATATAGAAATGTTATCAAGTATCAAAAGTAAATGAATTCAATTATGTAATTAAGTACAATTCATATAGATATATAATATATATTATTTTTGCATATCCTAATTTTTTAAGAAAAGATTCATGACCATTTAACGCACCTTTTTAAAGGGCCAACGAAAGAAGAACGATGTAGTAAACGGTAAAAATCTGATAAAACCATTAACCATTGGAAAACCCGGTTCTCGTCATGAAGAATATCAAACAAAGCTCGTATTCCAAGCACGTAATTCACGTTGAAGAGTCAACCGTGCAATTAGATCGCATAGTTTAGGTATTTAAAGACTCGGTAATCAGTTAAAAAAGAGTGTGGGGTGGTGGTATAAAAGTGGATGGAGGTTTAGCTTAAACGAAAGAAGATAGCGTAGGTCAGATAGAAGTTGTAGATGTTTGGCTTCTACTGAAATTAAAAATATCGATTCCCATTCGCACGCCGGGCTTCATAGAAGCTCAATTCATTTCTCTCCTGGAAGACAATACCTATTCTTCCCGCGGACAGTAAGAGGTACAAATTGCAGTTGCATCCCCCGTTCACCCTCAGTACCCTCGACCCTCGCTCTGTGCAGGAATCCCAAATACAAAGGCTCTTTTTCATTTGGTTTTTCCTCCTCTTCGCCAACGATCCTTCTACCTCCTTCTCCCCGTTCTCAACCCTTCCGCATAGTACTCCTTCTATTCCCCCTGTTTGTGCTTTCGTTCGTTACCGCCTAGCACTCCCGAGTAGGTGACTCTCGCTGGCTGACCAATTCGAACACATGGAAACTTAATGCGATACATAATTGACTAATCCGATGGATTACACACGAAACAGAGGAGTTGTCTTGAACAAGAAGGGAGTTCCCGGGAAACTTTCGTCCTAATCGATCGAAATGACACCCTGGGCCAATCGCGCGGAACCAGGAGAATCGCCGGCTTGCTTTAGTCGACTCGGCCCGGCCGAATGAGATCGAGTAATTGAATCCAATGCCGAGCTGTCCGGTAAATCGATCATTATTTTCTTTATGGTATTCTAAAATAAATGTATATTTATTTATACTGTTCGTGTATTTTCTTTTGTTTTCTCTTTTATTCTGCTTTAACATTAATTGATTTTAATTAATAGAAATTTTAAAATAGTAAATGAAGGATTTTATTCGATATCTCTTTGTTTCGTATACAAAAATTATTTCATCGCTTTCTATTATTTCATAATTTTCTTGATTTATCATTAAATAGATGAACTTTACGTTCAAAAATTTCTTCTTCGAAATAATTTTCTATGAGAAACGATGCAGGCTGCAGCGTCACCTGCACGAAGGGTTTGCAGTTTCGAAGGGCGGTTTCAACGATGCGGAGCGACTGCTACTACCCCCGTTCGACTACGAGCCTTGATTAGGCTTCCGGTTAATTAATAACCTCTCTTGCACACATAGCCACCGGGCCACGTATGAATATGCATGCGGCCTGTTGTGCGTTTCGTCGTGTGTGTGTGCCAAGTGTATTCATGTAGGGTGAACGAGCGAGTGAGTGAGTGGGAAGGAGGGTGAAAGGATGAGAGAAATAGAGAGAGGAAGAGAATGACTGTGGGGTCGTCGAGAGAGAAGAGGACGGAAGGACGATTGAGGTAGATAGATAGATGGGAATAAAGAGAGAAGGAGAGAGAGAGAGAGAGAGACAGAGAGAGTGAGAGAGAGAGAGAGACAGAGAGAGAGAGAGAGAGAGAGAGAGAGAGAGAGAGAGAGAGAAAGGAACAAGTGGGGAAGGGAAGTAGAAGAGAGGATGGGTGGTTGAGGCTACTTATTTGCATTCGGAAAACAAAGGGTGTGGGCTGTGCGTATGCTTGTTTCTCGTTCTGCGTAACGAAGGACGAAGGAAGACCAATCAAAAGCTTCTTTTCCGTGTTATTCATCCCTTCAAAACGTGATGTCCTTAGATCGAGGAACGATGATAATTATAAGAATTGTATAAAATAATAAAAGATCATTCGAATAGTTGATTTCAGATAGATATCATTGCTACGATAAAGCAATGTGTATACGGTTATTTAACAATGATTTGATCTGATTGTAGCTTAATTAAATGTACTTCCAAATCCTGCGATGTTTCATTGGATCAAATGGCGGCTAATTGGTCATCTCCAAATGTGCAGATTAGTCCTTCATTATACTATCATCGATGCTCATGTTTCGTGTTCATGATTATCTGAATAACTGCGAATTCCGTGAAACCGATTACTTGATAATAATTTTCACTCAAATTTTCAAAACAATTTTATGTAGTCGAGTGAAAAAAGTTTATAATTTTTATATGCTATTATGTTGTCACAGATATAAATAAAATGCGGAAGCAATAAACTATTGAAAAAGTATAACCTCGGTGTGTTCTACTTTTAACTTACGTAATATCTATATACCTAATTTTATTACGAAATTATCACATGTTTCGTAAGCTATATTTATCTGTAATAACAAAAGTAATATCTCACGTTTTTCGTTAAGATATTAGTAATGTAAGAGTCGTGATGTATTTGATCATAAAATAGATACTGACGAGTATATAAGGCTCTGCAAATGCAAGGAATAGCAAGAAAATATTTTGCTTAACGTCAAATATACAAAAACGTTAATACAAAAAAAAATCATCATGAAGAACACGATCTTAATTTTATTCACCGCTTTCATCGCACTTTTGGGATTCTTCGGAATGAGTGCCGAAGCTTTAGCTGACCCAATAGCTGACCCATTAGCTGGTCCAAATGCTGAAGCTGATCCAGAAGCACTGAACGTAAGTATTGATTAACAATTACATTAACTCGACTATCTCTTTGTTACACGTCGGTATGTTTACTTACAAGAACATTTTGTAATTGATATGTTTGATAAAATGTTTTTTATTTATTTCAGCTGAAGGCTCTTCTAGCAGTGGCTAAGAAAATATTAGGTTAACATGTCGTTTATTCCGAAAATAAATTATATGTTCTTGATGAAATGTAAAAGTTATATTGAGTTATGATATTATAAATTGTTGTGCACATTAAATCTAGTGAATTCATTTTAATTTTACCTATTCCTTCCTTACCACAATATATAAATTAGTATAATTCTATTGCATATTATAAAATCGTATGTCTGCTATTTTCGAATGAGCTTATTCCAATTTCACATAAGTATGTATATGTTATATCATATTACATCTATTTCTATAATACATACTTAAAATATAGGAAGGCATCTTAACGAAATTTTCGAAATAGATTATTTAAAATAATTATATCCTTTGTGCTTAACAAATTCAATGTACTATATGGAAAAACAAGGTATATCTACTATAATAATTTATGATATAAATTACTGTGAATATTAAATCAAATACAGACTTTTTATTTCCTTCCTACTCGCTGTTTTCTAATTAAATAAACAAAATGATACAATTCAATATTTAAATTATGCGATTATCAATAGAGAATCTATTTTCTAATATTTCACAAATCCAGTTAACTTCTATTACATTTACTTTTTTAACATAATTTTATTATGAAGGTAAGAATCTTAAAAATTCTTTCAAACATGTTATTAAGAATAAATATACACTTTATATTAAAAGTTTTGCTTCATCTAAGAGTTTTATATGCATTGTTATGGCTTTTTATTAGATATTCTAAGAACTATAATTAAATGACTAATCATTAAGTAATTTGAATAAAAAAGCAAAACCATATAAATTTTTATAAGATAGATATTATAATGACATATTTATTCACAATGTTGATATTTACGTGTATATAAGGCTACGAGAATGTAGATATGCTGCAAGAAACTATTTCGCTTGGAGTTAAATACAAAGCAAAATTACATTATGAGAATGAAATTCTTGATTCTACTTTTAACTGTGGTTGGAACTTTGACATTCTTTAAAGTAAATTGCACACCAATCGCTGTTTGCTTGCCATACTGGTGACATTGGATAGTTCACATTTCTGTATGTATTTGACAATTAAATAATTATTTCAAGAATGTGATATAATTTATATATATATATATATATATATATATATATATATATATATTGATATGAAATTTAAAATAAATATTATTACAATTTTCAGCAACAATAATATCTTTTAAATAAAATCTTTTGATAAAACAACTTTTATTTTAACCTACGATATATAGAAGAGACATATTCAGATTGAAGTTTACAAATGGTAGAGTATTCCTTTTCAAAAGGGCAAGAAAATAAATTTAATATACTATATGCACATTAACTTTGGTAATTGAAGACCCTTGAATAGCTTAATGGAAAGCGAAAGATCGAGATTTAAGTCCTGGTCGAAACTAATACCTGACTGTCGAATTTTTTTTACAAATCCTACATACGTACACACTATATTATTATAAATAAATATTATTCTATATTTAAATTTTAATTTACTTAACATGACATAATAAGTTATTTTTTAGGTATTTAGATTATATTTTTATTAAAGTACGCGTAAAAAAAAATTATTTTGAATTTCCAATAAAAAACGAATAGCGCATGACATTTGATAAGATATATGTTATTATCGTGCCGTTTGAATTCACGAAATAGATATTTGCGCGTATATAAGACCGTGGAAATGTAGTAGCCACAAGAAATTATTTTATTTGATACCAAATATACAGAAAAACTTCATCATGCGAAATATATTCGTGATTCTACTTCTTGCTGTAGTCGGAATTTTGACGTACTACGAAGTAGATGGCTTTTATAAAGGGCCGGTACCTTTTTTTTGTAAGGGATCCAAGGTTGTTAAATATTTTATTTAATTATTTATATACATTTTATTTACTTTGTTGTATGTATCATAAGCATTACAGTAAATTGTATTATAATTATTTTTTGTAAGGTCAAGTTTTCAGTAAAAGATATGATTCATATTTTTTATTTTAGAAATTTCCGAAACCATTACTTTGTCGTTTTTAACTTATCATGGATTTCGAAAATAAATAAAATGACTGTTATGAACTACGTAAAGAATATATTATTTAAATCTTATTAATTGTTTCAAAAAGAAATGAAATTTTTTTTTTGTAAAATATAAGGTAAACATTATGAAAATATAAAAACCTATGAGCACTTAATATTGTAAATTCATTTCTTTCTTCCATATTCATCGTTTACTATATTAATTCACGAAATGATACAATTATATTAAATATTTCACGTATACGCTTGTTACTTTTGAGATCAGAATTCTTAAATTCGACTCGTGTAATAATCTTGCAATATAATTTTAACCGGAACGTATTTTTTTAATGTAAATGAATTTCTTTTAATATTTCATTACGATTTAGATTTAAGTATTTTAAAGTTTGCTCTTTATATTATATAATATCTTTATTGCATTAACCAATTGACCAATGAAACTCTACTTTTTGATTATTATATTTAGTAATTTCCAATTATTCAATTTTATTTTAACTAATTGATTGGATGATTTCAGATAATTGAATAATTTCTCTGCTTCAGCATTACGTGCTTTCTGAGACTACGTTCTTAGAATGCATTTCGTTCATATTATGCATTTTAAATAAAAAAAGCCACGTAATATGGTTTTCGATAAGATATTAGTAATGTTACTTTCGTGACATGTAAAGTTACGATGTAGATATTTGCGTGTATATAAGACCATGCAAAAGCAACTGATACAGAAAACTAATTTAATTGATGTGAAATACGTAACAAATTTCATCATGAAAAGTACGTGCTTGATTTTACTTTTTGCTATAGTAGCAATTTTGACATTCTTCGAAGTTAATGGTGAACCATTAGCTGAGCCATTTGCTATGCCAATAACTAATCCAAAGGCTACCCCATTGGCTAAGCTCCCGGTAAGAAATTTTTTTTTGTTCATGTATACATACGATTTACTTTTTTCTTATGCGATTATATATGATGCAAAAAATTGTATTATAATTATTTTTAGTTACGTTAGGCTTTAATGAAAAATTTGTTGTTTTTTTTTTTTCTTTTAGCCTGGATTCACACCATTTAGAATTATTTAAATAACACTTTGTATCCTAAAATATTATACAATAAAATTATAAAATTTTATGAGAATTTAATCTTGTAAATTTATTTCTTTCCTCTTTATTTACTGTTACTTGACTTAATTCATGATATAATGTAATTCCATTAATTATTGAACTCATACAAATGTATTTGTTGAATCAACCTATTTAAAATTTCACCTGTTCAATAATTTTACCTATGCAGTTATTCTTTCAAAACTATTTTTTTATTTGAAATGCATTTTAGCAAATCGAAAATATTTTTTGTCGAGTATTGATTCGTCACAATTTGGATTAAAATTTTTTCAAGTATGCCTTTCATGTTATGCAATATTTTAAGACTGTTATTATCTGTTGAACAATAAAATTCCATTTATTAATTACATGGCAATATTTGGTAACGTATTGTTGAATTTTTTAATAATCAATTGCATTTGTATTGCGTGTGTGATTGCGACAATTAAAATACATATCTATTCATACTATCTGTATGACATTGGTATACTGATTTATGAATTCATCAAAATTATAATACATGTTATTATTTTTTCTGTTAAAAAATGTGTATCTCCGTAGTACACATAAACATACTTAATGTACTATTAGACAAGAATATTTTTACGTATTTATATTTTGAATTGTTACTTAACTAATAAGCTAATAAATTAATTTTTCGTCTTTTGGATTATATGTTTTTTTCAACTATGATTGTAGGTTTATACATAAAAATATATCTTTCACGAAAGAAACTGTTTATGTTTGTACGTAAGATTATACTTTTTACGAAAGAAACTTTATTCATTCTCAATAAAAAAGCAATACTGCATAAATTTTGATAAGATAGATATTAGTCATGTTATTATCGTGACACGTTTACTCATCAAGTTGATATATGCGTGTATATAAGACAGTGAAAATGTAGATGCTGCAAGAAACTATCTCGCTTGGAGTCGAATACAAAATAAAATTACATTATGAGAATGAAGTTCTTGATTCTACTTTTAACTGTGATCATAACTTTGACATTCTCCAAAGTAAACTGCGTACCAATTGCTGAGCCATCGGCTGAACCATGGGATAATATTGATCTCTGTGCGCAGTTAAAGGTTATTAAATTAATTTTTGTTTAGTTTTACTCATTCCATCTATTTCTTCTATTCCTTAGTATGTGAAGCAAATCAGTAATATCAGATATTTGAAAAAGTTTTGATAAATATTTTTTGTTTCAGAAACCAGGACAAAGTCCACCAATAATTTGTCCTTAACACTAATCATTATTTTTAGAAATAAGTAAAATGTCTGTTATAAAATATATATATATATGTGTGTGTGTGTGTAATATATGTATATTATTTATAAAGACATATTATTACATTTTCCAAAAATAAATACAATTATATGAAATATATTGCACATATTATATTATATGTATAATGAAAATATAAAATTCTATGATTATTAAAACATGTCAAAATTTTTTTGTCATTTTCATCTATCAATTTGTCCTTATTCAAAATCCTCTATGTATATAAATAAAATTCTTGAAAATATTCCTTATCGATCTATTGTGTTAATTCGTAACAATTAAAGTTTTGTAGTATCGTAAAATGTTTGCTTTTTATGTTACATTTAGATTTTAAGTAACCAACCACAGATAGTAATATTAAGAGCACTAACATCGAACTCTACTTCTAAATCAATTGATATTTCTATTGACATTATTATTATTAATGATAACATATTGTTCAATTTTTTAATAATCGATTGTAATTGAATTACGTGTATAGCTACGACAATTCTATATGAATAGAGTAGTATAGTAACTTATCAATTAACCAAAGTTATAATCCATGCTATTACTGTATATTAAATAATTAATAGCTAAAATACGTATACATATGAAAGCGAGTACATAGATTTAATATAAGTTGACAGTTGTGGTGAGTTTGACCGAAGAAATCTTGGATAGTTTAATAGAAAACGAAAGAACTGGATTCGAGTCCTGGTCGAAACTACCACCTAACTTTTTTACGAATCTTACATACATACACAATATATTACTAGAAACAAATACAATTCTGTATTTATATTTTAAATTTTATTTAACTTGAGATGATAAGTTATTTTTTTGGCATTTAAGTTATGTATTTATTAAAGTACGTATAAGGAAAATATTTTGAATTTCCAATAAAAAACGAATAGTGCGTGACATTTGATAAGATATCGGTAATGTTATTATCGTATCGTTTGAATTCACAATATATATATATATATATATATATATATATATATATATATATATATATATTATATATATATAGAAGATTATGGAAATGTAGCAGCTAGAAAAAATTAATATTTTATTTGATATTAAATATACAGAAAAATTTTCTTCATGCGAAATATGTTTGTGATTTTACTTTTTACCGTAGTCGGAATTTTGATATACTGCAAAGTAGAGATGGCTTTCGCCATTGACCAATACATCCTATTTGTAAGAAATATATAATATTTCATTTAATAAAATATTTTATTAAATTTTATTAAATTTTATTAAATTTAATATTAAATTTAATATTTTATTTAATTATTGTTATACATTCCATTTACTTTGTTGTATGTATCAATAACCATTACAGTAAATTGTATTATAATTATTTTTTGTAAAGTCAAGTTTTCAGTAAAAGATATGATTCATATTTTTTATTTCAGAAATTTCCGAAACCATTACTTTGTCGTTTTTAACTTATCATGGATTTCGAAAATAAATAAAATGACTGTTATAAACTACGTAAAGAATATATTATTTAAGCCTTATGAATTGTTCCAAAAATAAATGAAATTTTCTTTGTAAAATATAAAGCAAACATTATGAAAAGAATAAGAACCTATGAGTATATAATGTTGTAAATTTATTTCTTTCCTTCATATTCATCGTTTACCGACTTAATTCACGAAGTGATATAATTGCATTAAATATTTCACGTATATGCTCGTTACTTTTGAGATAAGAATTCTTAAATTTTACTTATTAAATAATTTTGCAATATAATTTTATACGAAATACATTTTTTCAATGTAAATAAATTTCTTTTAATATCTCATTACAACTTAGATTTAAGTATTTTAAAGTTTACTCTTTATATTATATAATATCTTTATTGCATTAACCAATTGACCAATGAAACTATACTTTCTGATTATTATATTTAGTAATTTCCAATTGTTCAATTTTATTTTAACTAATTTCGTGTCTTATTACATAAATCAAAACTTGTCTGAATGAATAAAATAATATATTGATTTATAAATTAAACAAAGTTATAATGCAATCTATTAAAAGAATGATATATCAGAAAACGCATATACAAATTTTATTATTAGATAAAAAACATAATAATCTATTTATGTTTTGAATAGTTGCATAACTTCAGATAACTGTATAATTTCTGGCCTTCAGCGTTACATGGTTTCGTTCTTAGGACGAGATATTATGCATTTAAAATTAAAAAAGCAACACGGTACGGTTTTCGATAAGATATTAGTAATGTTACTTCGTGTTCATGTAAAGTCACGAAGTAGATATTTCGGTGTATATAAGGTAGTTACTGAAATTACTAATTTAGTTGACGTGAAGTACTACAACAAAACTTCATCATGAAAAGCACGTTCTTGATTCTATTCTTTGCTATAGCAGCAATTTTGGCATTATTTGAAGTTAATGCTGAAGCATTAGCTGAACCATTAGCTAAGCCATTGGCTGAACCAGAGGCTAATCCATTGGCTGGTCGTCCTGTAAGATATTTTTTTTCAGTTGTATACATACGATTTATTTTCTTCTTATGCATTAATATATGATGCAAAAAATTGTATTATAATTATTTTTAATTACGTTAGGCTTTAATGAAAAATTTGTTGTTTTTTTTTCCTTTTAGCCTGGATTTTCACCATTTAGAGTTGTTTAAATAACCATTATATCCTAAAATATGAGAGAAATATAAAAAGTTCTATGTGAATATAATCTTGTAAATTTCTTTCTTTCCTCCTTATTTACCGTTACCTGACTTAATTCATGAAATATAATTCCATTAATCATTAAACTGATTATGGCTGTAGTTGTTGAATCAGCCTTCTGAAGTTTCACCTGTGCAATAATTTTTCCTATGCAGTATTCTTTCAATATGTTCTTATTTGAAATGCATTTTAGTAATGTCGATAAATTTTCAAGAATATTTTTTGTCGAACGTTGATCCATCATAATTTGGATTAAAATTTTTTAACGTTTGATTTTTATATTATATTATATTATTAAGTGCGTTATTATCAGTTGAACAATAAAATTCCGCTTACTAATTACATGGCAATATTTGGTAACGTATTGTTGAATTTTTTAATAATCAATTGCGTTTATATTGCGCGTGTGATTGCGACAATTAAAATACATATCTATTCATACTGTTTGTATGAAATTAGTGTACTAATTTATTAATTAAGTAAAGTTATAATGGGTGTTATTATTATCTATTAAAAAATAAATATATAATCGAAATGAGCGCTCGCTTGTGATACGTTTCTAAATATTAATATAATTCTTTATATATTTAAGTTTTAAGTTATCTAATTTCAGCTGATGTTCAAAATAAATAAAACGTCCTTATGAAATATAAGGCACATATTATGTGATAATAATATAAAATTATGTGATTATTAATTTTTGTGAAAACATTTTAATCCTTCTTTTTCATCGTTATTTCACAAAATTATGTAAAGTAATGAAGTTCTTCATTAGATCGTATCAGTACAATGAATCAGACAGTACATTGGACTGGTCATGTTTAATCAGCATTCTGAAATCTTATATAAATAATAAACTTTTATCATATCTTCTGATGAGATATTTATTTATGAAAAATCTTCAAAATGATCTGTTAAAAATAAATATATATCCTGATAATAGAAATTTAGATGTTTAATAGAACCGTACAATTATTTATAAATTCATATAAGTTTTAAGATAATCCATTATCGTCCAATAGCTAAAAAAAATTAAGTTTTGAAAATATCCCCGCTTTTCATGGTTTTAGGTTATCTATCTGTTCTAATATTTAATGGCAAATTTATAACATATTTCGTGACTTACATAACTAAAACTATGATAACTAATGGAAGCAATTTTGCACGTTTCTCGTTAAAGTACTAGTAATGCGAGTCACGAAGTAGATACTAACGTGTATATATGGTCGTGCAAATTTAAGGAATAGCAAGAAAGTATTTTGCTTGATGTCAAATACACAGAAACTTTTTATCATGGGAAGCACGATCTTGATTCTACTTGTTGCTGCGGTCGCAGCTTTGGGATTTTTCGAAGTAAATGCCGAACCTTTAGTTAATCCATTAGCTATTGCATTTGCCAATGCTTATCGACAAGCTGGTATAAAAGTAAACATTTATTAGCAAATAAGTATGATACAATATTTTTTTATAACTGGAAATTTGATAACCTTTATATTATATTTTGTATTAAGCCAATAGATATAAAGATGACAAAATAGTATGGATAATTTATCATTTTCTGAAAAGGAATGAAACATGACTAATTAAGAGACAAGAGAAGATATATAAGACAGAATAATGGAATAAATTAAATATTGATTATGGATTATAAAGCAGTTCACGTGATGATATATACTATCGAGCACGTTAAATCTGGTAAATACGTTTTTATATTTTCCGCTTATTGTTATTCTGTAATTGTTCTGTTATATCTGCACGTAATTATTATAATTATCATACGACTGATATATAACCTTCACTAGTTGGAGTTTATTTATAAAAAAAAAAAAAAAAAAAAAATAAAAAAAATAAAAAAAATAAAAAAAAAACAATGGATAAACGAATTCTGGAGAAGTAATACATATTGATAGTCGTTCTTTCGTATAGATTGAGAACCACTGCTGGTGTAATATTCCGGTATCGAGGTAAAAACACTGAAAATGAATTAACTTTTTGTCCGGGCGGCTCGACTCCAGGGCGGCCACGCTCAAGTCACATTGTCAGAGCCGAGGAAAGAGGTTACACAGGGACTGATGGAGAAGTTAGAAGAAAAAGATCTATAGAGATCGCCATTGTATCTTGTCTACTATTCGGTGTATCATGTGGTGTGTCCTAGGATACCGGGACATCGCGAATTAACTAGCCGTATTCCCTCGATGAACATCGGTTGTGAGCTCAACGACAACGACGAGATTGTCTGAACGAGAAAAGAACCACTCTTCGCATCGTCGAGCCTTAATCGAGGTCGTGCTACCCATAGTTTTTTCTTTATATCGTTGTATCCCAGAAAAACGGAACGATTCCTCATCTCGACGACCCTTCTTCGCTCGACAATTATAAGAAAGTCCTATCTTTTCATTTAATTTTAATCACATTTTAAAAGAAATATTTGTTATCTTACTCGTAACATATTCTTCTTGTTTGTACCAAAAAAAAAAAAAAGAAAAAGAAAAAAAATTTCGAAATAATCACTAGATTATTAGATTTAGAATAAATCACTAGATTCTAGTTTATATATAAAATTTATACAAATTATTATATTCTAACTAATGTTTTACTTATCAATAATAAAGCTTCGAATAGAGAAAATCTTTAGATCTTTGAATAGATTTGACGATCTTGTAATAATTACAATCGTATAATGATTAGTATCAGAAAATACAAAGATTTCGGTGGAGGAATTTATAATCTTTTTCTTTTAGCATTTAACTTTACAAGTATAAGATACCTAGAGAACCTTTGATTTCTATTCTTCTCAACGATAATGACGATCGCACTTCCACGTGTGATTATGATCGATGATAGATCTACGAGGGACCAAGATTGTTTCGAAAGAGTGTGCCCTGGCACTTGCTAAGAAGAAGAACGGTTATGATAATAGTTGACCAGGATCAAACTACGGCAAAGCGGCCTCGTGTAATTTATATTTAAATAAGCTTGAATCGAAAACCACAAGGTAAATATGAGAGACGATTCGAGAAAACGTAAGAGAGAAAGAGAGAGTGTTCCGTGACTAACGTGTGCGTGCCGATTTCCATGCGATGTGATTTTCGATCAAATTGCGGTCGCGACTCAAGAGTGCCGGCTAATCGATTATCATCGTCGAATATTTCAATTCGATCGCTTTCTCTCCTTCCTCTCTCTCTTTTCTTTTTTTCTTTTATTTATCTCTTTCTCTGGAAGAATTTTTTGAACGTTCAAAATTACCTATAAGTGTTTAGGAATCTATGTGTTGAAATAATATAGCGAATTTACAGATAACTATTGCCAATGCATGAATATATTTTTTTATCTCGTTAAATGTTAATACAAGTTTCAAATATTATTAAACCTATCGATATTGTATTAACGTTTTCATATGTAAAAATATTGCACATTGAAAATCATGTGCCTTTATATGTGCATTGAAAAAACAATTCGACTCAACTTTTCATATTGAAGATTTATTGAGATATAAAATCATACACACACACACACACACACTATTCTCCATATATTAAATAATCGCATTAATTCTACAAAATTAAAAGCAAAAACCTTAGTGCCAACCTATCCAACATCTATCGGAGAAGCAACCAACGAGAGAAAACACATATCTACCCAAACACCTAATCCTACCTCATGCACGTCCATCGCAATTTTATTTCGATTCCCCCTCGCAAGGCATGCTACCTTTTCCCATCAGAAGGAAGGGCTAGGTCGGAGTGCGCCCGAGCCAGTCGTATAATAAAGGATGCCTGGAAACAATATAAAACAATAAAGGGTTCTTACCATAACCGCGTGGCTGAGTCGGTGCGATATTGTATCTGGTACACCGTGGTGAAGGAAGAAAGAAAGAAAGAAAGAAAGAAAAGAAGAGACAAAGAGAATGGCCTGGTCTGGTCAAAAGAGTGAGAGAGAGAGAGAGAGAGAGAGAGAGAGAGAGAGAGAAAGACTAAGAGAGAAGACCAAGGTAAGGGAGGAGTAAAGGTGGAGAGGGAGTGTGAAACGAAAGAAGAAGGGTGTACGGGTCAGTTGTCTAATATATGTGATAATAACTTCGAGCCGGGAATCGAAGCCAGCGGCGTGCGAATCTCGGATCTGCATATATGGATTGCCAACCATCTTTCTCTCTCTTTCCTCTTCCTCTTTTTCCTTCGATCTATCTATCTCACTCGTTCTTCCCTTTACTATCCTACACGAACGTATTTTTCATACGTATAGAGATAGGCGTACGCGTGCGCGAGCCAATGCGCCAGCCGGGAATTTCAAGATTGAAATTTGAAATATGGAAATAACAGAAAACGATCTCGAGCATTCGCCGTGGTGGGACCCTTACTCCACACTCAGCGGGCTTTCCAAAAATGATGTGCGTTGTATATACGTATACCTATCTAAGTGGTTAAAGTTATGGGTGAAAAGGATTGTGGTTAGAAGAGAAAGAGAGAGAGAGAGAGAGAGTGGAGGAGAGAGAGAGAAAGTGTGAAAAAAGAATAAAAGGGTAAAAAAAGGAAAATATAATCGTTATTGGTATTAGGATATATACTGAATTATATAAAGATATATCTTTATCATTCATATTCTAGATTAAATGAAGTTTTCTGTAGCTGACCGTACATACGTTTACTATGAAGAAAATAAAGTATGTAAATTGTGAGTTGACTACTACCATCTCTCGAGGTACATGCAAACAGTCTTTGTTTCAAGAGAAGACAGAGCCGGCTAGAGTCGTGCCACGGAACATTAACCAAGCAGCGAGCATAACAGAAAAGATCGTAATGTTCCGCAGCGGAGGTTAGGTGCATAATGTGACGTAACGTAACATATAATGGCGACGAGAGCGTTCCATTGTATTGCACATAGAGAAAGAGAGAGAGAGGAGAGAAAGATATATATATATATATATATATATATATAGAGAGAGAGAGAGAGAGAGAAGAGAACGAGAGAAAGACTTGAAAGACCAAACGTGGAAACCATATAGAAAGAAGTACTCGAGGGGATGCCCAGGCTACCCGTTCGGAGGAAAATTTTGTCGAGCGAACCAGCATTTACGTTACTCTACTTGCTCTCCACTGACGTTAGCTTCGTACACTTATGAAAATCTCCTTTTTCTCATACCGAAAAGAATAGACAGTACTATTTTGTTCGAAAAAAAAAGAAAAAAAAACAAAAAAAAAACAAAAAAGAAAATGATGATCGCTTTCGGTAGAAAAATATCGATTTTATATTACTCAAGAATAAATGCATTTTTGATAAAACTTTATAATACAATTTGGACGATTGTCAAACATATTTCTTACATACGTATAAAGCTATTATTATAATCGATAATCAGCATTATCAAGGCGTAAAAAGTAAATTCCTTTTCAGATAAAAAAAGAAAAGGAAAAGAAAAGAAACGAAAAAAAAAAAAAAAAAAAAAAAAAACAATTATTACCATTCGAACTTCGTTTTGGATCCATTTTATTCACCCTTTGACGAGTCGAGACCAAGGAAACGATTTAACAAGCGATTCCGTGGCGAATATTAATGAGAAAATTGCTTCGGCAATTGCGGAGAGATTCGACGGAAGATTTTAAAGAAGCAGGTGGTGGGTGCTCGTGGGCGAGAGAGAGAGAGAGAGAGAGAGAGAAAGAGCGTGCGCGCGCGCGCGCGCGCTCGCCCACTCCACAAATCCGATGGCCCGGATATTCAAGCTGAAAGCTCTTACAACCGTGGAAAAGGGAGTAATCGAGGAGAATTCAGTCCTTGTCTTCAATGCCCGTAGACAAACGATTATTTCTTTCCTTTCTTTTTTTCGGTACCGTCCCGCCATAATCGAGGGATTAAGATCTTCCATAGGTGTAGTGAATCGAATTATTAACCTGTACAAAAAGAGATAAAGAAAAATATATTTTGAAGGAAATTAAGAAGAATTTTAATGGTCTCGTATAAAAAAAAAAATCTCCATGCACAATATATTTAATAACATGGATCATCAATTAGTTAGTAAATGTATTTAAAATGATGTCTCCCTAGCTATTAACCAGAATTTATTTAACATATAAACATGTCATTTGTCTTTGACAAAGAACATAAATATACTTGTTTCTAATGAGGAAGAGATGAGAGGGAAGAGGAAAAGACAGAGAAAGGGAACGATTGCGCGATCGTTAATAAATTCTACTTATGCAAGAAAACGGTACTCATAGTCAGACATTTTCTCAGCCTTAGAGTTAGGTCATTAGAAGGTTATTGTTCATAAGCGTTTATAACGTGTTCGAGCTTTGAGCGTGGATCACGTCGAAAGAGTTTCTACAGCATATCTTAACGAGTAATTATGTTTCTTCGATAAAGGAGAAATTGCCGAAAGAGAAAGATGGAGAATCGAAAATTAATGGATAAATTGAGATATGAAGTTGCTGATGAGATACGAAGTCCATGCGACTTTTTCCAAAGATCCTTTAAATCGTTGCCCTCTTTAATCATATTCGTATCTCTTTTTCCTCATCTCTTAGTCCTACGATATTCTCTTATTGTTTGCACATTTTATATAATAATTAATCATAAATACTGAAGAGATAAGAATAATTACGAACGATCGAAGATCGACAGAATAATTTTTCGAAAGTATTTTATAGATTTGTTTCTCGATAATATAATAATAAATAGATTTATAATAATTTGCAAAGTTAAACGTTAATTAGGAATGACAAACGATATAGAATTATTACATCTTGACATATACCTCAATCAGGACTCAATTTTTCCACCCCTAAATCTAAAATCGAAGGAAAACCATTTGAATCGTTTGCGACCCGATTATATCGGAATTAAACGGCCGATTTAAGAAAAGAAAAGAGAAAGAGACCGAAGGGCTTCATGATCGTTTCTCAACGTCAGAAACCAAGAGCCATCGGATTTTCCTGACGGAGGAGAAAATACGAGCTCTTCTAGTTTCTGTTCTCTCCCCTCGCTCACTCTTTTCTCGATTCTCCTTTCGCACATATGCATGCTATACGCGCGACTTTGAAAAGTAAAAAAGGATAGAAACAGAGAAATAGAGAGAGGGGGGGAGAGGGAGGGAGGGAGGAAGAGAGGGAAAGAGAACAGACCGTTGTCCGGGTATAAAGAAGTTCATTATCGTGACGTTTAATTATGTATTTATTTTTAAAACCCTTTGTCGAGCCAGAATCCTTTTACCGGGAAAAGAGTTACGCCGATTCTCGGTAACCACTCTCTCTCTTTCTCCCTCTCTTTCTCTTCGTCTACCTCTCTCTTTCTTCTTCTTTCTCCTTCTCCCTCTCTGTCTGTTTCTCTCTTTCTCTCTCTCTCTCTCTCTCTCTCTCTCTCTCTCTCTCTCTCTCTCTCTTTCTCTCTCGTTGTCCATTGCTAGCTGACTGCTAATGAATTTTCACCTTTTTTCGCCTTATTTGCTCATTAGTGCCTTACCCACGCTTTTGCTCTCTCTGCTTCTCTCGTTCTTACTCTCCCATCCCCACTCTTTTCTTCTTCGTCTCTCTCTCTCTCTCTCTCTCTCTTTCTGTTACTTTCGACTACCTCTTATATTTTTTCTTATTTTCTACCATTCCATTTCTTGTATATATCCGTACGTCAATTTTACTCCTTCTTTTCTTTAATATGTATTACTTTGCACTCTAATCCTAGTAGTTATCGGAGTAGATAAGGAACAGGTGCTGGAGTGGAACTTCGTTACTCAATTATGTCGTAAACGATTTAACGCACGTAACCCAGATCTTTTTTCTATTTCACGATTGTACCTACGATAAGTCGTTCCCATTTTCTTTCCTTTCTATTCACTTTTATATATCGATCTTAGAGATAAATTATTATTAATTGCTAGAAATATAGATAAATAAACAAATTGATGAACGAACCGTTGTGGAATAAAGGAAATGGGGGAAAAAGGAGAAAGTGAAGGGTCAGCATAGCCCCGAACCTAACCCTAACCCTTTGATCTCGTTATCTCGCGCGACGCCTACGCGGCAAAGTAACGATGTCGCCGGAGAATCCCATCCGGTCCTATTAAAACGAGCTCACATTCTACGAAAGAGTTCTCTCTCTCTCCCTCTCTCTTCCCCCCTCCCCCTTCTCTCTCTCTCTCTCTCTTACCCTCTTCTATGTACGTATATCTCGCAATTACAGCCGTCACTCCCCGTCGACGTTTCAACGATACAGATGAGTAGAGAGAGAAAGAGAGATAGAGAAATGGAGGAAAGGGTGGAAGTTGGGAGTGAGAAGGGTGGAGAGCTGAAATCCCGTTCGATTTCGCTAGTGGCCGGCTGCTGACGATCGATTCTCTCTCTCTCTCTCTCTCTCTCTCTCTTCCCCTCTTTCTCTCTCTTTACTGCACGAGTTCTCTCTAATTTCGACATTTTCACCCTGTCCGCTATATTTGTTATATTTTCGCCTCGGATCATTATTACGCGGCACCGCACGCAGTACGAGGGGATTACGGCTTAATCCGGTCTGCTATAAATTGGGCGGAATCGCAGTCCGTATTCTCTCTCTCTCTCTCTCTCTCTCTCTTTCTCTCTTTCACGCTTCATCGCTTTCTCTCTCATTCACCCACGATGATTTCACGCATTCATTTGTTCATCCCAAAGTCGAAATTTGCAGTTTCTCGGAAATAAGTATTATAACGTATGGAACGTTATGTATATCCTTATCTCAGTTGAATATTTTAATCCATTATCTCTACGCTTATATATTAATACTTCATTGATTTTATATTCAATAGGATACTTTTTTCGATTAAATGATTATATTTTCATTAAATACGATTTGTTCTTCGTTCGCTTTATGAGGATCACTCATTTCAACATCTCGCGAAAGTGTTTTCGGGCGAACAGCAAGATAAAGAATGAACGAAGAAAACGAATAAAACATTATCGTAGGGAATGAAGAAGATCCAAAAATATCGTACATGTCGTAGAGAAGGAGAGATAGAAGGAAAGAAGATGAGGATGAAGAAGTAGAAGAAGAAGAATTTGGTAGGTCAAGCAAAATGAGAATCGAATCGCAGCAAGCAAAGAAATATCGTCGGTCAGCGGAGAAAATCCGTATCCTGGCAGTAACGACCAAGATGGACGAAGGAAGAAAGAAAAAGAAAGAGAAAGAGAGAGAGAGAGAGAGAGAGAGAGAAAGAGAAAGAGAGAGAAAGAGGGAGAGAGAGATGGCGAGGGTGGTACCCTTAGCTGGTTTCCCTCAGGAGGTTTTATAATGGCGTCCAGTTACTACCGACAGGACCTCGGGCGAGCCCACGGACACGATACGATCCTTCTCCAAAGGACGAAGGCCGATTTAACAAGTGCTCGAATATACGGCTATGAGTGGTCTGAGCATCCTACGAGAAAGAGATTTTTACAATGTACGGAAAGCAAAGAGGGTGAGAGAGAGAGAGAGAGAGAGAGAGAAAATCGTGATGGTAACGATAGTGACGATAAGCATGATCTCGAAGAGTATATGTATAATATATATGCAATTTCGAGAGAAAGTACCATTATTAGTGTTATGTACTATTGAATGTGAATTGAAATCAATAATTATGACCATCACAAAATTATGGATGTAGGTATTTCTTGCAGAACATTTTTATCATTTAAGTGGAAAAAGAAAATCCAATTCTTGCATATTTCACAACCACGAAACGCCACGCCGACGTGTTTCCGTCAAAGAGCTTCCGTTTTATTTGTACTCACCATCGCCGGAATTAATTCGGTTCTTGTAATTCTCTTGTTTCATCACGATATAATTGGTAACACGATATATTCTCTTCTCTCACTCTCTCTCTCTCTCTCTCTCTCTCTCTCTCTTTCTCTCTGTCTCTCTCTCTCTCTCTCTCTCTCTTTCTTTTCGTCTTTGTTTTTCGCGAATACGTTGAGCAGTGTCATTATGAATAAAGAGACGCGTTCGCGTCGAGAGTTAACGATTTTGCGACGTGATATTTTACCGGGTGATATCATAATAATGTTAAAATCACGCTCGGCCCACACACATTTAGTTCTGTTCTTGCAATGATCCAACTTCAAAGGAAAATTACACTAGACATATATATATATATATATGTACATATATGTCCAGTGTATATATATATATATATATATATATATTTATTATTTAAATTATTTCGATCTATATCTTCAAAAGAAACGGAAAAATGAATTATTCCTATGAATAATTATTCATCGATGCGAAATTCATAAATTTGTTACATATAAAATAAAATTATTTGTTTTATTCCACATCTATATTTTTTTATCCAAAGATTGTTCGAAAGAAGATAAACTGATTTAGAAAAGTTCGATTTGAAATCGGAGTAGTATCTATCTCCTTTTCGGAATTTTAGTCTAGTACTTACATGGCTCGATTCGAAACGAACCAACGCGACATAGCGCATAGCTTTCGTATTTGGCGCGTTTCAAGCCCACGACGTGGTACCATGCGTTCCTCGTCTATTTTCGCTAATTGGGTTCGATTCTTTGAGATTCGGAGTTGCTATGGCATGCAGGCAAGCTCTTAAGACGAGCCTCTAGAGAAGAAGAGAAAAAGAGAATGAGAGAGATTTATTGTACCAGAGCCTGACTCCGACTCAACAAAAAGGCAATAATAATTATAAACTTATAAAGAAAATAAAAATTTTCAGTATTCGACTAATATCATACGTAAAAGCGAGATTAATTTTTAATGAGAACATTTGCGCGGAAATGATTTTTTTACTGATTTTTATAAAAAGAAAAAAACAAAATAAAAACCAGACGAAAAGGAAGAAAAAAAAAAGAAAAATGAAATCAAGGAATTTAAAATAAATATTCAACGTTTGTGCAAGAGAAATAAAATATTTTTATCATTTGTGACAATATAATTTTATGAAATTGCTTTTATCGATTTTTTTAACTAATTTCAGTATACAATTTCTCTTTCCAAATATAATCGTACGTATATTAATAAGAAGAAATTAAAAAATTATTCAATTATTCGTTTGTTAATCAAAGCGACGAACGAAATATCCCAAAAGGAGAAATACATTTTGCAAAAGCTTTTGTTACAATTTAAGCATATAGAAAAAGGTCGATGAAAAATAAGAAGATAAAGAAAGGGATAAGGATGGACCAAGCCGTAGTTGAGACAAACCGTACCATACTTCTCGTTGATATACGAGATGTCAATTTAATTGCATCCACAAAGTGGCCCTGAGCGACGTGCAAGTTCTCTTGCCCTCTTTCTCTCTTTCTCCTCGAAAGATTTAAATTAGAACACATCATAGGAGACTTTTCTTGAACCTCAGAAAATATCGGAATTTATTTATTTACGTACAAATCAAATGATCTCTATAAAAGCAATCTATACAACTCTATAAAAAGAGGATAAATTAAATTGCATCCATAGAATTCTTCCTTTCTTAAATAAGTTTTTTAATAAACGTCAAAGGGTGAAACCGATTGTGCGTCGTCTAAAGTCTTCGAACGTAGCTAGAAAAAGAAGAATCATCGTTCTTCCGGCAAAGCGAGGAGCAAGTATTCCACGTTAGAAATAATGCGACGATAAGAATCGAAAATAAGAATTCCTTGACGAAGAAGAGAAAAAGATAGGCAGACAGAGAGAGAAGGAGCGATAAAGAGAAAGAGAGAGAGAGAGAGAGAGAGAGAGAGAAAGAAAGAGAGAAGCAGAGACTGTTCCCCATTAAAGTGTCTCCGCAGGCGTTTAATCACCCAATTAAGAGGATTTTCACGTATGTTAATTAGTCGAAACACATGCAAAACGTTGTGTGTCCCCTCGCGTATCCTTCTCCCTCTCCAATGTTCCTCCCTTTGCCTCTTCAGCCTCCGGTGGTGCTTAAAGCCTTGCGGGAATGAGGGCCTCGATTGCACTCGAGGGCTAAAAAGAGATCAAAAGGAGGCTCCCACCGTCGCAAGAAATACCACATGCGCATACATATGTATGCGAGTTGCGATGGTGGCTACACATGTACGGCCACCTACGCACACGAGTGTTCATCTCTCTCTCTCTCTCTCTCTCTCTCTCTCTCTTTCTCTTTTTCTATCTTTCTCTCTCTATCACTTTCTCGTACGCTCACGCGCACAAGGGTTGGAGACGCGTGTTAAACCATCCTCGTTAGTGCTCGACACGCGGAAAGGAAAGCTATCGCAAAGTTGGTAGGAACAAACGGGCTCGGTGCCCGGCCGTCGGTAAGGACATTAATGACCCTGCTCGTCTAGAAAATAATTGGGAGTAAAATCACGTTAAATTAAAAATAATTGGAGGTTCAATTAAATACCGCGACCTGGTCCCTCGTGTACACTCGGTCTATAATACGAAGTTTCCCTTAACGCGAAACTCTTTCTCGAGTGTCGATGAATGTAGTCCGCGTTGCTACTGCTGATCGATAATCCGAGCATACTTTATTGTTCCTAGGCTCGATTGTTGCGGTCTGGGTATTCCTTTGTTTTATGTTTCTTTAGATCCAGTTTGTTTTTGAATTTAGAGTGGAAGCTTACACATCGACGATTTAGATTTTTCAGAATTGAAGTTCACGTTGTGAGGTATGTTAATGAAACTCGTAAAACTTTAAGATCTCGCATTTAAATGTATTTTTGTTGCTATAATAAATTAACATACTACGTTTAACTGATAACAATCTAAAACCCGTAAAGGATATTACGAAGGAATCTAAAAAAATTATCTCTCGATTTTAATACAACCCATAAAAAGAAATGATCGGATAATTAAATTTGACTGATGGTTTTTATAAAAGATAAAGAGGGAGTGTAAGAGATAAGGAATGAGTGAGAAAAGATGGACAGAAGCATCAAAACGTTTGCTAAACGAACGAAAAATCGACCAGGAGAGAAAGACAATAAAGTGGGAAAGAAGAAGCGTGTCTATCTATTCAATTATCACCTTGGTCTCGGTCTCGGTGCTGCGTGTACGTACGAACAGGTAATCCCATTTCACGACTTCCGGCCATTCTAGTAACTTTGAGCGACGTGTCCTGTGACGTCATTTCGGCGCACTCATCCAAGTCTTTACGGACTCGTTCCCTGAACGCGACCATCCCTCCCTTAAGACGTCATATAGTCATCGTTTCGAATGCCTAAATTATATAAGTAAATTAACCTCGAACGAACACTCGCGAACTCATGGAAATAATATCGACTCGTAAGCACTTAGTTGCAGTCGTTAACTCGTCGAGTGTTATGACGCAATTACTTACAGCTTAAGATTTCAAAAGTTCCAGTCCCTCTCGTCTCATACATCTCATTTTTTTACTTTCTTTTTCAGTTTCTCTCTCTCTCTCTCTCTCTCTCTCTCTCTCTCCCCGCCCCCTCTACCCTCCCCTTTCTCTTATTCACCTTTTTCAACAGGTACGAACATCGTCATGTAAAGCGCAATGTTCTGCGTCATCGTCCTCGTAACGGTATTATTTGTAAATAATTAGTAATAAATTAATTACGAACTTTAATGTACGCTCGAAACTTTTGATTAATCGATTAGGCTCGAATCATTTCGGCTAACAATCCAAATTTCTTTTTGTTCGTGAATATCTGTTATGTAATTAGGACATTGCATGTTGGGATTGCATGAGGTAGCATTTTGAATCTTGCTGAAGTAATTAAAGTTAAACGAGATAAAAGAAAAAAGAAAGAATATCTTATTAGTATATTCGTAATGAGAAAAATAATTAATTTAAAATAAAAATACTGTATAATAAATGAAAATTTCGAAGACGTAACAAAGTGATTGGAGGAACGTTAATTTTCAATAAGATGTACTATAAATAATTTCCTAGAGGAGGCCTTGATCCGCGTAAGGAAACGACGAAGAAACCCGTTCTCTCTTTCGAGAAACGTACCTTCCGGAAGATTCTCATACCGCGACAGGAAGTTTCTAAGCTGCTACACGTACAGGAAGAAAACTCGATCCCCAAATGACTAAGAGACTCATTTGCGTTGCTTTTAATGCTTATAAATCTCTTAGTATCTCTACACGTTTCAAAATCACCCTTCCTTCTCTTATTAACAAAAATTCAACAATTCCTAATCTATGCCTCAGTTTTTCTTTGTCCTTTGAAATTCTCCAACGTACATTGATAAGTTTCAAATTTCTTCGTTTTACGAATACGCATGTGTATTATCGTAGCGGTATCATTGATACTGTTGCAGCATCCGGAAAAGGGGCTCCAATTTCTATCACGGAATTTCGTCACGCGTAATTCTATCCGCGTGTACCGGCAATTGCCATGTAATGCGCATAATATTGTTGGCCAGAAGCAACTTCACTGCACGCGAGTGTATGCGCGTTCTCTCGGATTATTGGACGCTTGCATTATCACTGAATTTCTCTATCGGATATATACATATACATTTATATATATATATATGTGTGTGTGTGTGTGTGTGTGTGTATGTGTGTGTACGTGTTTGTATGTATACAGTTAGCAAGAGAGAGAGAGAGAGAGAGAGGGAGAGAGATAAAGATAGGAAGACTGGCTTGTTAATAAACTGAGTACGCGGGCTACCCGTAGGCATGCATCTGTCCTATGGAATAACAATTGTTCGCAACAATAGGTATTTAATCTTCCGTAATATCCCAATGCGCGTTATGCACTTCGAAATTTGAGGAAAGCAATCGTATTACAATCCATAAGATTATGCTTTCGATATCGATAACTCTGGATACACTCTAACAGTCTCAGTTTAATACGGATTTAAGGAATAACACTTGTCTGACGAACACGTACTCACTTGCAAACACTAAGAACTTTCGCAGACGGTCATATGGGAAAATAGCTCTTTGTTCCAGCTTTCTCTCTCATTCCGAGTTACATATATTAAAGGAGTACCAAGAAAGGTGTAGGAGAACTTTACAACACGATCGCATGTGCGTGTCGCGCAAAGGTGTAGGAAAGGGTCTCAAGAGGAGAAGAAGAAAGAGAAGAAGAAGAAGAAGAGGTGAAGGAGAAGGAACGTAAAGATAGTGATAGTGATGGTGATGGTGAAGGTGGTAGTAGTGGTGGTGGTGGTGGTGGTGGTGGTGGTGGTGAAGCAGGATGGAGGTAGAAGTAGATACGTTGAAGGAGATAAGGGGAAGATACGGCTCGGTTTAAGGAAGCGGTTAATTACCAGAAGATGGAAGATTGCCGGGGGCACGGTCTTATGCTTCGCGTATAACCAAAAGAACCGATCCTTTAGCCCAGGATCGCGGATGCCTTCGAGTAATAATCTTACAAGCGTTTACGGCCATTACCCTTCCACGTATTGATCTACGCTCGATCGAACTACACGGGAGACGAAGCGAAATCGAAGCGGCCCGTTAACGATAAAGGTTCAACGCGTGTCTGCCAGGACGCGTCCCTAATCTACTCGCTTATCTCCTTTCACAGCTATGCCACAGTCGACACACGTGGCATCATTTCTGTTGCGTACTGACCTTCTCCTCTAGGAAAGACTTTCCATAACATTTTTTTTTTTTCATAGAACAGTGAAAGTTACTTTCTAATATAATGCAAATAAGATTAATAATAACGAAGAATTTGAAAATCAGTTTCGTGCCTACGGATCGTACGTTCGTATAAAATAGAGAATAAAGGATAGGAACGAACATTACGAGCTCGCATTGTTCCGCATAATTAATTTTATACATTTCACTCGATTGTGTGACCGCGTTCCGCGACGTTTCGCCCACGACACGAGGTGCCGCGGTACCCCGGCCGACGAACCGAAACTTCCGTGATTGTTTTGAAACAAAAGTAAATTTAATTTACCGGCTAATTATCGCCCGCGCAAAGTTCTGAATTAAACTTGTAATTGGCTTTCGCTTGATTCGAAGAAATTGTACTAAGCTCTCTCTCTCTCTCTCTCTCTCTCTCTCTGCGTCTCTTTTCCTCTCTCACAGTCTCATCCCAGAAACGACTGAGATGTTCCGTGTAATCCAACGTGAACATGTAACAGTAAATGTGGATGTGGATGTGGTATACACAGACGAGCATACAGAAGAGACGTAACAACCTTTCTACATAATTACAGTCACGTGTACGGTTTCCCAATTAAAATCATCTTCGCGTGCTATCCACTTACAGACCGGAGACAGATCGCTTTTCCCTTTATAGATCAACGGTATTCGTCTCTCTCATCGGCTTCCATGTTAACTACCCGTTTCCTCGACAACGAGCATGCCTCGTTGCTGGGTCTAACGTTAAAAGGATGAATGATATTTATCAAGTACGGTGTGAGTTTTTTTAAATAAATAATTTGTAATACGATTATGTAATAATACATAAAAATACCTATATATATATACATATATATATATATATATATATATATATATATATATATATATATATATAGGTAAATCAATCAAATTTTATCGTAAATCGAAACGGTGAATCTTGAGAACACACTAATCAGAAAATCTGAAATTGCGTCTCTCTCTCTCTCTCTCTCTCTCTCTTTCTCTTTCTCTCTTTCTCTCATTCTGACGTGAACATATTAATTTCGTTAGATGAGAAACGAATTGCAGTGTCGCATTGCGTTATCGTAATGGACAACGTGGCCCTAGGAGAGAGGGCGAGACCCGGTATAATATACATTCGAACATGTATTTGTATTCGTAACAGTAATTACCGGAACGCACGGATACATTCTCGGTAGGATTAATCGCACGGGTATTGATCAACTCTCAGTAGAAATGTGTAGTTCGCTTTTACGCGCACGATTCAGTCGTAAAGAGAAAGAGAGGTAGAGAGAGAAAGAGAGAGAGAGAGAGGGAGAGAGAGAGAGAGAGAATAAAAGACAGACACAGAGGAATGGAGTTAAGGCCATGAATCTCTTTTTCTTGAAGATCATAAAAATGCTAAGAAATTTTATCGATATCCTTCTTGTTCACGATATATTATTATTTTAAATTATTTATCTATTAAAAATGTTTCAAACAAAATTGTTATCGAGTCAATTCGAAACATTTCAAAAGATGACGTGTTTCGATTCAACTGTTTTTTAATACTCACGTAGTCGATCTTGTTCATATCGCGAATAAAAAGGGAGGAAGGGAAAAAAGAAGAAGCGAAGAAAAAAAATCGGACAAAGTGACAACGGTATATCGTGTATCGCGTGACTGAGGTCGACGAGAGAGAAAGAAAGGAAGATAAAAAGAGAGAGAGAGAGAGAGAGAGAGAGAGAGAGAGAGAGAGAGAGAGAGAGATTGTATATAGGAGGGATGTGGAATTTCAATGGCGCATAAAAATGAGATGTTTAGATGAAAACAAGGAGATAAGGGACACACACGAGAGGGAACGTACAGCGGTCATTTAAATTGTAATTTTCAGTAGGAGTTCTATGGGAGGGTTCGCGTGTCCGTAATGTATGCGCATCTCAAGATGTTCCGCGTTTGCACGATAGTCTTAGTCTTGTGTAAGGTACGACGTACGTTCACAGCATTAGTAGACACTCGTGCTTCTCTTTCGGTTTCGGTTTACAAGAGAGAATCTTCGAGAAAATTTTTACATTATCTAAAAAGGTCTCGTTTTAAGATTAATAAAACAAATATATATACATATATATACATATTAGAAAAGAAAACGAATGTATATCTTATCTGTGTTAAAAAGAAATTATTCTAAGTTTCTCTTTGACAAATTTAAATCATTAATTTTAAATAATCTAACATTTGCAAATATTTCGAACTAACGTGAGGTGTAATCATATCTTACATAGAAAAATGTAAACTACTCGTTCTACCGTAGTAAGGTCGAAAGTAGAGGCTCCTGGTTCTTCGTCTTAAACGAGCGCCCTGCGGTGAGATCGTATCTACAAAATAGAACACCGCAATCGGATAACATCTATTTTCTCTCTCTCTCTCTCTCTCTCTCTGTCTCTCTCTCTCTCTCTCTCTTCCTCTCTCAAATTGGATAAGGAAGGACAACGAGAGACTGCAAAGAACGAGGACAATACGGAGAAGATAAATTTTCTAATTTCTCAAAGAGCGTTTTTCTTTTTTATGCGTATGAATAATAACTTGATGTATATTCGTAAACTTGATAACTTGAAATGTTGCTATAAATGATAATTTCATATTGATATTGAGATCAAGCAAATGTACAAATTTCAAAAATACTAACACGATATAAAAAGCACATATAACATAAATAATCGGTAGTAAAGTTCTTCCATACGAGTCGACGATATAGGAGAACAAAAGAGAACCAGATGGAAGAAGAAAAGAGGTATAAAGGCAAATGCGAGCACCCTTCTCATCCTCCTCGAGGCACGTCCAACAGAAAAATCCTTGTATCAGCTACGCGCGATCGTAAATTCCTTCGAATATTTTATTGTGTGACAATTTTTATGGTAATTATCATTATAAATTTGCCGGGTTATTTATGTCACGTCGCGTATAAAGAAGGGATAACCGGTGCCAGGGATGAGGGGTGATGGTTCAAACGAGAGAGAAGATCCCTACATCATTCGAGCGAAGATTGGAGGATGCGTAAACCATAAGAAGCATGATGGAAGAGCGAAAGAGAAAGAGAGAGAAGGAGAGAGAATGTTTCAATGGATCTCTCGGATTACCTGCTGAGATATTCATTAAAGCGTTCTCGTTAATGACACCTTCATCAAGAAAATTTACAAGTCTGTCGTTAGATGATCACGACCAATCGAGCGTCTTATCTTCGAACTTATTTCACTCAGTTTGAATAAATATATCGATGAATTAAAAACTTTATCTTCTATGTTTTATCTTAATCGTAATCTATTCTTTATTGCCCTTGTCGAAAAAAATAACAATAGTTATTTTTTAAGAAGCTCGAAAATAAATACATTAAGTCGTTCGTGTATTGTAAATTAGAACATTAAAAATCTGAATGCTTTCACGTGATAAAATCTGGAATGACGTAGAGAAAAATTGTAAAAGAAGGAAGAAAAAGAAGAAGAGTAAAAGACGCTCGATAGGTGGGTTCGAGCGAAGTAGCTAGAGGGGTTGGATGGAGGAAGCGTAAATCAAGCGACAGCTCAAGGCACGGGCTCGGACTTTGTATAAAAGAGAAGGTGGTATAAAGAGTGTAATGAGGAAGAGAACGAAGGCAGCGAAATGATCTCATTAGCACATTCCTAGCGGACCGCCTTCGTCGTCGTGTGTCAAGAACGAAATTCTCTACCCCACCGATATTGTTAGGGACGACTTAACTCCCACATAAATAATCTCCTATTCGTTCGTGGTCTGGTCTTTCCTCCTCCTCCTCCTCTTCCTTCTCTTTCTCCTATCCACCTTCTTCACCTCATCCACCACCTCTTTTCCCCTTTCGACCAAAACGAAGCCACTTCGACGTGTCATGATACGCTTTTAGACGCAACGACACAAATATTCCACAGTTCGACATTCCACATTAGTCTTCTGAAGGAAAACCACAGGGAACTTCGCAATGCGGTCACATATATAATTTCTCAATGGTATAGTTTATATTTTCATTATTAAAGAGACAAATAAAAATTTCAATTACAATAATAATTTGTTTCGAATGCGCAATTGAAAAAATATTCATAAATCATAATTTTGATCTATTTAAAAATATATTTAACAAAGATATTAAATATAATAACAGTTTTTGTGATACGATTTAACAATTCTTTATTTATTTCCATGTAAGACTTCTTCTCTTAGATGTAACGAAAAACAATGACATCAGTGGCATCGACTGGGCAAGCCCGACGGCAATAAGATTCTACAAAGCAACGCCTTGTCTTTTTCTTTAACGTCTACTCTCCTGGGTTCACCAAGAATGTAATACCGGACCAATTACTTGGGATATCTAGCTCGACCCTGCTCGTATCCAAGCCACGGAGTCGAATATATCGCACACCAGAGAGACAACACTTTACGCTATTCTCAGTCCTTTGTAGAATTCGATGAACGATCATTATTAGTTACGTAATTTTTAGACAACTTCTTTCATATTCGAGCTTCGTCGCTTTTCATTTCTTCTAATATCCAATGATCTTTTTATGAATTCAAACAAAAAATCTTTCTATATTAAACTAGATAGATACTCGTAAATAGCTTCGTGAAACCAACGAGTAAACGAAGGAAATTAGTTTTAATATGTGGAAAAATACTTGTCCAGAGTTAAGCAAAATTGTGAAATTAAAAAAAAAAAAGAAAAAAAAAACGGAAGATTTGTTCGTAACACCACGGATAAACTGGTTGATGAAACATAAAAATTTCGTTGAGGTTTCAAATGAAACCAAAAAAAAAAAAAAAAAAAAAGAAAAAAAGACTGGAAATGCTCTTGAGGCTGTAATTGGACACTTTTTTAAAGTTCTAAATTACATTCAATTAGTAAAAACGTTGCCGGGGGGCATTCAAAACCATGTAATGTAATCTGTCTAAAAATACCCATGAGTTAACGAAATCTAGTTAACAAGAAAAAAAAAAAAAATAAAAAAAATAAAAAAAGAATGAAAAACCAAATAAAAAAAGAAAAAAAAAATTGTATTCTAAATCGTCATCGTTCATCTCTATCGTCGATTAGTGTTTTGCAATAAGGCATAGAGGCTATGGTGCCTTACGACTTACACACATACACACACTCACACAAAGATATTTATCGTATACACGTAAAGTGAGCTCAGGGTACTTCGACTATTTTGTCTGGAGGGGTACTAATTTCGTAACATCTTCGTCTAATCATCCTAAAGGTTTCGCGGTGTGCACCAAGTCCATGTGTATCTCTCTTCGTGCTGACACGCACACTTTTACTAAAGAGAGAAAGAGATACAGGGGCATAGAAAGGGGAGCAACGGAGAAGGAAAATGTGCAACTAGCGAGAGAGCTTTAGTATAATTAAAACAGTACGGAGGAGAACGGAAGAGAGAAAGAGAGAGAAAGAGAGAGAGAGAGAGAGAGAGAGAGAGAGAGAGAGAGAGTCTACGAGAGGAGACAGATACCGTGCTGATTTCATTAAACGTCTTACCTCGGTGCAACCTGGTTTCTGTTTAGTTCAAGAACCGAGCCTTTTATTTCGTTTTCCAGGCCCTAGAGAGAAAGAAGAAATTCACCCAAAGGAATGCAAACAGGAGGGAGAGAGATGATGGGGTTAGCGCAGTGGTCGCTCGAAATAACGTCCCTGTGGTCTTTTTCGCATGAGTCTCCGAGAGCACGCTGCATTCTCTATCCCCACTCTTCCTTTACTTTCCCCTATTCCTTACCTCTATTCTTACTTTCTCTCTCTCTCTCTCTCTCTCTCTCTCTCTCTCTCTCTCCTTCTCTGTCCCTCTTTTTCTTTTTATAAGTGAATAACAAAGATTGTAGTTGATTGGGTTAAAATATCTTTCTCTATATCTATTAATCATTTATTTAAGTGAAAGATAGACACCGTTTTACCGAGAAAAGACAGAGAATATGATATCAAATGTCAAACGATAAGGGCGAGCGCGCAAGCATAAATAGGCGAGCATCGGGGTATAAAAGTTTAAGGGTGAACTGTGTGCAGACAGGCAAACTAAGTGGATGTTGTTTCCGAAGACAGAATCTCGTTTCGAGATCTTCATTGTTTAATCTGAATAGAATACTTCAGAATATAAGGTTTGTTGATCATCCCGGAATTAGATTTTTAACTTAATTAATCTGTTTTTAACTTAATTAATCTGTTTTTAATTTAATTTTTGAAATATCATTGCAAAAAATCAAGAAATATGCTTGTTCCTTGTTTGTTTTGTATTTCTTTTCATTCTTTATTTTTTTTTCTTTTTTCTTTTTTTTTTTTTTTTTTTTTTTTTAATAAGAGAAAGAAGATGAAATAACACGATGATGGTTAAAGCATCAAGGATGATGTTCGGGGTCGTTAACTCTAGACGGTTTCGTTCTTAATTATCCTAAATAGTATTTGCATACCTTTCTCCTATACACTCACTTTTTCCTAGTAAATTAATGTTTGAAAAGGATAGCTCTCTTCATCCTGCCACGAAGCCGCAGAGCTCTTTCTCGAGCCTTCTCTTGCATTTCCTCTGGATCCCATCCCCCTTCACGCACCTACTACCAACTCTACACCCTCTCATTTTCTCCATTGCATAGCAAAGATCTTGCTCTCTCATAGACACATAGAGAAGAAGACAGCAAGTTGAACTGCGTGTGTTCTCTATATCTCCCTTCTTCCCTCCCACTCTCTCTCTTTTTCTCTCTCTCTCCCTCTCTCTCTCTCTCTCTCTCTCTCTTCCTCACGAAATAAGTCCGCACACGTACGCGAGAAACATTGAGCGTTCTATACTCGAGCGCTAGGCGGATTTAATCCTAGCAAATTAATTCCATTTTCTCGGAGCATCGCGCATTCCCTGTGTTTCGTCCTTCATCAGCTCGGCTATGCGCGCGGAGCTACTATTCACCTATCCCCACCACCCACAACTCCCACCACCATTACTAACAGTACCCTGCACACCACCATTCTCTATCCTTATTCTCTCGAACGCGCCCTCTCGCGGGCCACCCGTCGTGCGTCCTCTCCCTTGGTTCTACACCTTACCAAAGCATCCACTCCTCCTACCTACCTACCTACCTATCTACCTCTTCTCTTTCTCTCTCTCTCTCTCTCTCTCCCTCTCTTTCTCTCTTTCTCTCTCTTTCTCTCTCTTTCTCCAAAAGCTATACTCGGCCTGGTCTACAAGGAATTGTTAATTGCTCGTGCAGCGCCAATTTGCATAAATCAATTTTAAATCAACCCTCCAGACGTGGAAGAGCAAAACTTCGCGAATGCACGCTCACATTCTATGGCCGTGTCGTCGACGTTTCTACTTGCGTAAAGGAGCTGAAAGCATACATTCCCGGATTGGTTGATCGATTGGAAAGAAAATGTAAAGAAACATTGTTAAAAATCACTTCAATCTATCGGCCAAACCAAAAAAAAAAAAAAAGAAAAAAATAAAAAAAGGTACAAATCGCCTCGCTCATCTGAAAGATTCTTAGAATTTTTGATTTATATTTTACATTGTATTACAATTTTCAACAAAAGTTACGGATATATAGCTCGCGAAAAATATTATCTAATCCTGCGAATTACTCTTCTGATTTTCCTACAAAATCAGTCCTTGAAACTTGCAACGATTTCTCGTTTCTCGGATATCAACGATTTCTCGAATATATGTAATTTTCTCTCTTGTATTAGATTTTCACATTACACTATAGCAGAAACATTTGGACGCGAAGCATCGACATTAATGTTTCTGCACGTATGTCGAAGAGAAGGATTACTAAAAGGAAGTGGATTTCGTTAAATTCAAATCTCCACGTACAGATATTGCAATATAGAATCACTCTCGCCATAACTAAAATGTTTTAAATTTATGTTACAAATCGAAACATTCATGCATAACTACTCATCTTTTACACAACTAACAACGTAATTTTTATTGAGAATTACTTCATATCTAATTTTCTTCTCTAATCTTTTCCATTACTATCCAAACCAAAGAATTTTCATTCTTCACTAAATGAAAGTCATGTCATTTAACTCTTTTTTACGCACAAGAATTTTTATATTTCTCCAAAACATACCGTAGATTTTATCTTTTCGATAAGTAAGAAACTTTTTGCGTAACAAATTTCATCAAATTTAGTTGAATAAGAAAAAGGATTCACAAAAAGTAAATATTTGAAGATTTTAAATTTAATTTCTTAAACAGCAACTAATAACGTCTCGACTAATCAAGCTTTTCCTCGCGATCATTAGCAGAGTTCACGATCTAACCTAGACGTGGAGAAAAGAACGAATGAGCGGTGGAAGGGAGAGAGGTAGAAACACAGTGAGCGAATAAATGAGAGAGAGAGAGATAGAGAGAGAGAGAGAGAGAGAGAGAAAGCACGTACAACATCGTGTAGGACAAGGGGGTGCCCCGGCACCCGGAGCTACCCTCGGGCATTGTATCCCGAAGGCCGTTATTCAGAGGAGTCGGCTCGATTTGAGAGCCGCGGCGATGCAGCTGGCATTTAGCAGGCATTCAATTAAATATTGATCCAGCTCCGTTTAGCGCCGGTAAACAATTATGCACGCTAATTAATGCTCGCCGTTGTCGGCGCAATCAAACCGTATCGTCCTCGAGAGCGTCGGCCTGAATCCGCTTCACCACCCTTTTCCATCCTTCAACTCCCACTGTTGTATGGATCATCATCGATCCGACCAATCTCGATCCTAATTAGAAAGAAAAAATACTGGGGTTAAAGTATCGATGGTTAACAATCAAGACTGAGCAAGGGAAGAAATTACGACAGCGCGTTTTGAAAATTGGATTTGTGTTACTTCGAGAACTTACATTTCTTGATCTTTTCAGGAAACATCAGTAAGTATCATACCTTGTTTTAAAAAATATTTTTAATTATCTACATTTTGTATTTATGTTTATGGTGAGTGATTTGAAGATCCTGTTCCATGTCTCAAAATAACATTTTACAAGAATATTCATTTTGTTGTATTAAAAAAAAAAAAAAAAAGACTTGCTGCTGTCGAGTCACTAAATTGATTTGGAAAATGCTAGGTAACGTTATTTATTAAATTGTTTGAATACGTTGAACAAATCTATTTGGAAACCGATAGAAACAATGCGCCGCAACTGAATTTTTTAACGCAATAACTATCTACAAATTTGATCAACCTGTTAAAATTCTGAATCTCTTTCGACTCGATACATACATTCATGCTATCGGCAAAAAAAAAAAAATCAGGCGAACCTTTCAATATAACACTTCTACTTCGTATCTGAATTTTAAATGTTATATAAAATTAAATTCTAAGATCATTATACAAAAGAGAAAATGATAGAAAAGTGACCCCTTTATTAATCAATGCAAAATTAAAAAGAAAAAAATTAGGATTTTATATAATGAGCTATCGCCCTTTAAATTTTCTGTTTTCATTATAAACCCATTTCAAACGAATGGTATACACTCGATGAGATATTCAAATCGATGGAAGTACCGTCAATTTAATCGTTTGCAATCGGTTTCTCGGTCGTTGCAGTGGTCTGCGGGTAAATTAGGAGTTGGTGTTAGAGAGGGAAAGGTAAAAGGTGGTAAAGACAAAAGGACGAGCTACAACACGCGACTAATATCGTTTCTAAGTACACGCGCCTGTCGATGCCGCACAACATACAATTTTCCATGGTAGCAGCTTGGTCCTGTACACGCTGGTCGGTGTACCTGCACTGTGCTTTAACTATCCCTCGATCTAAATGCACTCTAATGGACTGCATTAAACAGAGAGGCCAGAGAGAGAGAGAGAGAGAGAGAGAAGGGGTGGCTGGGGTAGATCGGGTAGGACTGGCTAGCCGAGTGCTTTGAAAGGGGTCCCTCACAGGCACGTTGGAAGGAATTTTTGAGCGAATCCAATCCGCTACTTGCCATCCACTGAAAACTTTCTCTAATCTGTGTACGTTCTTCGACATGCTTTATCGCATGTTTTATAGATTGATAATATTTCAAAGATATCTCGGTAGGATTATTTTTCAATGAACTTGATCAGATTCGTATTAATGTAATTAAACAAATTTTGAAAGATCCATTTTAATGTCAGCGTCATCGATAAGACATTATTTGATATTCATACAGATAGCTTTCGATATATCATTTCTGTTATATTATCGTATATGAAATAAAAATCGAAAGAAAAAAAGCTTAAATCATCCTCGAAAGTAGATATATTTACGCTTGATAAATATATATTATTCATTTTCTATCATCATATATATATATATATATATATATATATGCATATAATATATATATATATGCATATAATATATATATATATATAGAAAGGAGATATTAAATCGATTTCCGCTGCGAGATATTTGCATTGCTCGAAGCGGTCTACGTGTTTGTTATTTAATTAATTGCAATAGTACTAGTAACGTAGCACTTGCTGCCCTACGATCATTAAAAAATGTTCTTAATCGCTTCTTGATTAAACCGTGAGCCTTTCTTTACTCGATGTAGACTCATTATCTCGAAAACGAGGCGAGAAAGAGAATTTAAAAAGTAGCGAACAATAAAAAGAAAAAGAAAAAAAAAAGGAAAAGCGAGAGAAAGAGAGTTTATTTGAAGAGAAACAAAATTTATATAGAGTAATAAAAAAAAAAAAAAAGAGAAAAAAAAAAAAGAAAAAAAAAGAAAGGAAAAAAAAATAAATCGGAAAAGTAAATGTGAATTC
>NC_060965.1:3171900-3191900 GCF_910589235.1 Vespa crabro
CCGTCAGAGTTTGAGACATAATACGAGTACTCGGTTAACGGAACTCAAAATACCGAGAAGAGGGTAGCGGTTTGAGGAAGAGTTTTGTGGAAGGAGAAAAGGGGAGGTGTAGGGTCGGGAGGGGGGTGGCAGTAGAGAGTCCGCACTTCTACAAGTCGAGAGGAGCCTTTGACTGGTCGTTGTAATACAACAGCAATTAGCAGTAAACCTGGCCCTTTCTACCAGAGCTTCCATCCCTCGCTCGCTTCGTCTCTTGCCCTTTTCCTCAACCTCACCATCCCTGTAACACTTCTCCTGGCGCTTGCGTCGTCAACGAGGAGAATCAAGATGAGGAAGAGAAGGAGTAACAGGATGAGAAGAGGTCCTGCTGAGGCCGAGGAATATATGTGAAGAGGTTTAAGCCTTGTTTAACTCTACAATACGCAATTAGCAATTTCTGCATTGGTAAGCAAGTAGTTTATATATTTCATTAGACCGATTTATATCTACGTATGTATATCGTGTCATTGTAAATATATTCCCTTGGATCATAATGATAATTAGATGACAATACGTACTACACGTGATTATTTTCGTAAATGTTTTCTCGTAATATCTTCAATGAATAGACAAAAAAAAAAATATGTTAGAAATGAAGTTAAATGCGAAATAAATAAATAGATTTGTTCAGCGATCTCTATAATATCAAATTCATCATAAATCGATAGTCTCTATTGTCGAAAATTAAACTACGAGACAAAAGGATTATTCGGTCAAGAAACTCATTTATTGAAATCCTTAAAAGCTTATAACAATAATCGGAAGAATACCTCGATCCTTCCTATTCGATACAAAGTCTCGCTTACAAGAGTACCTATTCACGACAGTAAAGAGATAAAAAAAGAAGAAAAGGAAGAAAAGAGAAAGCTGAGGAGGAGAGAGGGAGATTCATTTAATTTCATAGCTGTTAGGTCGGCGTCACGCGGAATAATGCGGCGTATCGACCCTCCTCCTTATATTCTAATACGAGAACCGAGATGAAAAAAAAATTCCTCCTTTTAACGAGCTAATTTTGCTTGTACGCGACGATGCGTGTTAATCGTCTGCAAAAATGCAGCTAATGGATCCTAGTCTCTTCGAATTTTGCATTGTCCTTGACAATATACAGCGGTCCATATCTCTGACTCTTTTTTTGGTTTTTTCTTTTTTTTTTTTCTTTTTTCTTGTTTTGTTTTTATTTATTTTAATAAGAATATTATGAAATTATAAAATAAATTAATTAATTAATAGAAACCTTGCAAGCTTGAATATATTGTTATACCTACCTTTTGTTCTGTTTTTCAAACTTTTACTAAATTCCTATATCGATCGTCTTTCCTTCAGCATGTTTTAAATAGTAATTTCGGGTCTCCGCGGTTGGATAAATAATGCGAATAAATGAAATAAATGAACGTACGAACGAATGAACAAATAAATAAATAAAATCGTCCAATTTGTAATGTAGCTTTGTGCTCCAATAAAACGTGCACTCCATTTCACCCTTCTATCGTATTCGCTGGGGTAATGTATGTACATATATGCGCGTATACGTGTATATTTTATCGTATCTTACGCGAATACATATTTAAAATCAACGTTGATTATTCTGGTAAAATATCCAGTGTTTAATTTCAACGTATAATTCTTTATTTGCGTAATGGAGTGTTACACTTTCGGCATTTCTGTTATTTTATTTGTGAAATTCTTTATCGTTCATTCGTTTTTCACAAGAAAACAAACATTGTTACCGTATAAGCAGTAAGTTCATTTTCTCATTACATTTCTCAAATTGCGAAAGAAAAAAAAACACACACACACACACACAGACACAGACATACACACACAAAATAAAAGGATAGTTTAGAGTGCTAATCAGAATATATTCTTAATTACGAAGAAGGTGTGTGGCTTTTATGGAAATTAAAAGAGCTCGGATATCTCATGGGTTTTCCGCTCGTTTTTCTATTCAATCTGAAAAATGTTTCAATGTTGTAACCTAGACGTCGTTTTGATCTAACCCAGATCATTGATTGAAATATGACAGACATGCTGTTACCCTGATCGTGTCATCGTATTAGATGCGATATTCTTATCACGAGTCTGAAAAAAAATGATATTAAATGTTTCTTTTTTCTTTGCCTCAATCTACCGAATTTCATTCGTTTATTTCTTTCGAGAAAAAAAAAAGCAAGTGTATATCTTTTAACGCTTTTTATTTATTTTATCACTTTTATCGAGATATCATTTTTCAACATAAGCTTATTGACATATTATTTTTGCCTCGTTTTTTTTTTTTTTTTTATTATGTCGAAATATGAATACGTCCCAATTATCGTATACTAATTTAAGGCGAGAATTAAAAAAGAGAAATAGATTGAAAGAAACGTGACAGGCGAAGGTTTAATTCGGAAGATCGTAACGAGTGGCCCTTTCGAAATGGGGCTATGTTAAATGTAAATCCAAAGCAATCCTTCGACTCACAAAGGGCATTAGAGATTGCCAGGACGGGGAGGAAGAAACGAAGGAATAGAAAATCGAGCAAAATGTAGAATGGGAGACGGGTCGTTTGGCTATTTACTAAACACAGCGACATGGAACAGGCGCGTCGGTCCATACATCAGTGTCCTTTTTTATCGAACGTTTCTCGGAACGCACTTTTGAAGGTAGCGCTTTAAATTTGCCGTCTCAATTTTACTCGAGCTAAAATAGAAATAAATAGGATAACACGGAAGATGACATTCATTTAATTAAGAATGAAAAGAAGGTTGTCGATAAATAAATATTATAAAAATCTTGAAATAATTGTAAAGTGATTTATATTAATTACGTCGATACTTTTTAACTGGTATACCATTTTCTCACGGTATTTACCGAGCGAAATAAAAAGAAGTGTCGTCGTCGTCGTCGTCGTCGTCGTTAGGAAAGTGGCGATGTAAATAGAAAGCTCTTTAACAGCATAACTTGGTGCACACCGTCCGTGAAAGATGCATGGGGTCTCAAGAGAGAAAGAGAAAGAGAAAGAGAAAGAGAAAGAGAAAGAGAAAGAGAAAGAGAAAGAGAAAGAGAGAGAGAGAAAGAGAGAGAGAGAGAAAAGGAGGGCGTCGCCCATACAACGTTGCGCACACTTCGCTTCTGTCTTTCTAAGCAGCTCTGACGGATAGCGCCGGAAATAGCGAAAAGGGATGGCCGAGACTCAACCCGAGCTATCGTCAAAGGTTAGAAGCTTCTACGGCCTCTCTCTCTCTCTCTCTCTCTCTCTCTCTCTTTCTCTTTCTGAGTCGTCTGGGAATCTGGAGACTCGTTAGAATTAGATCTTTTAGAACACGATTGATGAGGGAAGAGAATAAGTATTGGAGAAATAGATATGGGGAAAGTAATGACGTAAAAGTTTAAAGTTTGACACTGATATTGTCACCCGGAATAATTGTGAGTAAAGAGTCTATCAACATTATTTATAATGTTTTATGTTAAAATGTTTAAGTAAAAGGTTAATGAAATTAATTTTGATAAAAAAAAGATAAAAGATAACAATATCAGAACAATTTGAGAATGCTTAGACTTTATGATCATGTTCGCATTAGTGTAGATTTGTGCTAAAGGAATATCCAAAGTCACGTATCTTTGAATGGTCCAATTAAGCGCGTCTTTATACGTTTGTGAAAATCAATAAAACCGAGAAAGCGTTTAAAGTGCGATCATGGAAATAGCAATTGAAATGGTTTTAAGTTTCGAACGTAGCTGTAGATGGATCCGCATTTGTATAAACATTTATAAGGGTCAAACTTTGTATAATAATTTCGTACGATTCATCAAACTTCTGGCAAAAAAAAAAAAAAAAAATTCTCAGGAAGTGCATGTTTGCGCTAGGGATTTATAACATTTACATTTGATAGCGTAATTCGTTAAAAAGCGTGCGGCACACGATGTGGTATCGTGCTCGAGCTCGTGCGTATACGGGTTATTACTTTAAAATTGAAATACCTAGGAGAGAAACGAAACAAAAAAAGATAGCAAAAAATCAAGTAAACACCGACAAATGAAAATATACGTCCGTGCGTGAATTAAAATTACGTCGCGCGTGAAGTTTCATGACGTGACCGTGATATTTAATGAAAATCCGAGAATTTGCGAGCTTGCTACTGAAAAATAAAAAGAGATATCCATTTTCATATCCATTTTCAATATTAACATAAGCATGCGTTGGTCTGTGATCGAAAATTAATCAATATTTGGAGTTACATTATCTGATAAATACAGATGCTTCGATTTGTCTTGATGTCGCTATATTCAACCATATATCATTTCAGATTTAAAAAGATATTCTTTTTATTTTTATTTAATAATTATAATATATATCTTTATATTTGAACATTTATTTAAATTCTTAATTTATCATTGCATTTTGTTATAAATAATAAGTAAATTCCTTTGAAAATTTTCAACAAGAACAAATCCGTGTTCGATCGAGCGAATGTTTCATGCGAAGAAACATCGTAGATACACGTGAAAAAGAGGGAAAGTAAAGTCATAGAAATCGCATACAATTTTCTCCACGTAACGATGTGTATACGTGTACGCATATCTACTATATGCAGATGTGTGCACGAAGCCCATCTGTCTGCCACAGAAAGGACGCGTATTATCCGAGCACTTGTACACCGTGCATTAGCAGGAACAGAGTGCTAATGCAGAAATCTGGTATCGGTTAATTAATAACCGTAAAACTCAAACCTCGCGTGTAGTACGCGCGTTATTCGATTTCCTCGAGATATTCTTCTCGTCCTTTCCTGCAAACAGAGTCCATGCAAATGGTATGAAACTCGACGCTGGAAATATCTTTTCTTCTCTTTCCCCGTTCCTTTCTGCCCCTTCGGAAAGAGTTCCTTTTTCATGTCACTTTCGATTCGTGAATCTACGTACTTTTAGTATTATTATATACACAGATGTATGGTTGTTCTCAACTTTCTATTTTCTTAACTTCTCTCTCTCTCTCTCTCTCTCCACACACATACATACATGGACACGCGTACGCACACATACAAAACATATAACCGAATTTCATTGATATATAGATATATCCATACATAATCTTTCTCTTTCTTTTCCTTTTTCATATCAGTCGACGTCGATTACTAAATGAACGCGTATGTGCTCGTTAATAACTGCAAAATCGCGGAAAGACAGGCTCTAGTGCTGCATACATACTCATCGGTATATATATAATATATATGTATACATGCGTATACACCCTTAGTACAAAAGAGGGAGAGAGAGAGAGAGAGAGAGAGAAAGAGAGGGAGCCACATCGGTCGCACTTGACGACACATTCGCGCGTAGCCCTCGCCTCGAGCTGAGGAGGAGCCTCGCAATTTAACCGGTTCGACATTCGCCTCGAGCTCGTAATTGGCAGGACGAATGAAAGAGCCGTACGACTACGACTACGACGACTACGACGAGTACGACGACTACGACGACGCCGACGATTACGACGACGACGACGACGACGACGACGACGACGACGACGACGACGACGACGACGACGACGACGACGACGACGACGACGACGACGACGATGACGACGACGACGACGACGACGAGTGGTCGGGATTAACGATGGCGAATGGATCAGAAATTCTCCGCGAAAATAAAGTAGGTAGGTAGTTAGGTGCCTTGGTATAGTACAGTCCGTTCCCACCACCACCATCACAACTGGGAGAACGTAGGTACGAGCCTTTGTTTGTCGTTCGCTCCAATTACCTCCGGCCTCTCCCGGTAGCTTCATAATTAACTCCCACTCATTTAACAAACTTTACTTTTAATGTTTTAAAAATAGTAATTAGCAGTGGCGGCAAGAGAAGAAGAAGGAAGAGGAAGAGGAAGAGGAGGTGGTGGAGGAGGAGAATGTAGGGAAGGAAAAGAGAGATGGTGAGCTGAGTGGGGTGAGTGAAGAGAGAAAGAAGAGGCCTGCTGCCGGTGAAGGAGAGAGGGAAAGGGTGATGTTGGTGCTGGTGCCGGTACTGCTGCTGGTAGTGATGGTGGTGGTACTGCTGGCGGTGGTAGTGGTAGTGGCAGGGGTTGTAGAGGGGGTGTAATTAACTATCATGCAACCCCTTCCCAACAGCAGCAGCCGGCGTAGCAAGGAGGTAATTGGACCGGAGTCTTATACGTGTGGAGCTCATGGTAGAGGGGAGAGAAGAGGCTGCTAGGATAAAGGGTTGCTTAAAATTGCACACAGTGCTGCATTATGGAACCTCTGACGAGCTTCCAGGGAACGACCGTACGGATGGCGGCGTGGAAATCCATTAACTCACCCTACCCCACTATCCTCCTACCTCTACCTCCCCCAGCCTCATACTCCCACCTACTCCAGTCGCGAATTAATTGCGATCGTCTAAAGGCGAGTCTTTGTCGGAGTATGCCTCTAAATGACTACTTGCGCGGCTTGGTGTTAAGACTCGATTTTACGAATATGCTGAGTATATGCTTGAAAGAAGTAAGTTCGTACCCTTGAATATCCACACTGAGAATAGGAGCTATAAAGGCCCCTTGTTTTTACAGATATCTGCCTTTTCGATAGGTCTCGATCCACAAATATCTATATTGTCAGAATGGACTGTTGCATCTCGCTTTCTCTGCAAAAAGCTTTAGTCTATGATACATAGGAAAACTTTCCAAAATATTGTATGTAATATAGGTCAAATTCCATGTGCGAAAGGAAGTTTCATAGTCGTATATCATCAAACGCAACATTTGAACCGCAAACCTCAATATCTACGAATAGTACTACTAATGAGAACGGCCACATTCTTCATTTTAGAAAACTGGATTTATGATTAGCAGATGCATAGTTTTAAAGGAGATCGTGCACTATATTAATCCTTTAGATTTATCAAGAAAGAGAGAGTAGGTACACCTGTACTCGCAAATTATGGCGATATAATAGTTCCCAAAATGGCCTTATCAAAGGGATTATGACATTGGTAGAGAGTTCAGACCGTGTTAATCAGGACTTAAAGACCTTCTGCTGGCTGAGGGTACGCGGTGTCGTAAGGGCTTCCCCGTAGGGAAGAGAAACCCCAACGGTGCTGCCAACTAATCAGCACCAAGACACCAATCTGCGTCTCTGTGTACCTATATGGGGTTGTACTGTACGGAATTCATTCTGCCTAAAGACAATTCCTTCTCTCTCTCTCTCTCTCTCTCTCTCTCTCTCTCTCTCTCTCTCTCTCTCTCTCTCTCTTTCTCTTTCTCTCTCTTCGAACTGCATAAAGCAAATGTACTTACGTGATTAACAATTGCATCTAAAAATTTTTTTCTAAGAATATTTTCTAAATCTGGAAATAAATATTTTGTGCACTGCACGATTTGATCTTTTTACATCAACTATATACAAAAAATAAATCATTTCTAAGCAAAAAATAAAATAAATAAAAATACTTTAAATAATTTTAAAACCTTCATGAAAAATTAGTCTACTTTGAGAAAACCGTCAGTTTCTTCTCTGTATGCAGATTCAAACTAATTATCCTAATTTAATTATCTCGTACGAGCTGCAAGCTAAAAAGAAACGATAATAATTTAATAATTTCGAAAGCAACGTGAATCATTGGATAATACATTAAAGAGAAGCTAATTAGACTTGTTCCACGTATGCATTCTAATTAACTATACTTAATTTATTATCTTGAATTAGCTAAGATTAGCAGTAATGCCATAATAATGTCGAAAAATATTAATAAAATATTAGTGTTAGATAAATGTTCGATAAAGTTCGGTAATAAATGTATACATCTTTTAATTATTATAATATTTATATTAATTATAAACAATTATCTTTCAAAAAGACAAGAAGATAGGAAACAGCTATATCGAAAGGATAACGATTACAATAATTTTCCAAGTTAGAAGTATGCACGTGGCGTATTAATTAATTAATCCAAATCAATCGAGCCAACACAGCCAACCTTCTTTAACTTCCAGCAACACTCTAAAAGCAGACACGGAACGATGCGCTTTTGAGGAAAATAGGGGATCTAGTGAAAAGCGCATTTCTCAGGGATTTCGCGAGCACAACGCGAAACATTGGACTTTGATTAGCTTCTTTACGGATTAAGACGCTTAGCCACGTTGTTGAGAGAACACCGCCGATTTAGGAGGCATAATTAACGAAATTAATTATCCCCGGAGGCGAAACTAATTTTGCACAACACCCTAGCCGCCCGCGCTGCTGGCGTTGGTCCCTTAATCGCGAAAAACCGTGAAATTTAATTAAATTTAGGAAGGCGAAAGTGAACGGAGTAGGGAAGGATGAAAGAGCGAACGAAGGGAAAGGACGCGAGGTGGTCGATGCTAATAACGTTCTTGTCGTGCCGTAAAGGTATTAAACCGCTGATATAACGATATTTTACATTATTACGCGAATCCATAGAGATCGATCTATACGATATACGTGCATACACTGTCATTATTAAGTTATTGGATAAGTTGACACTTCGTGTCGATCTGCAATGTAAAGTGGAATCAATAATCACTGTCGTTCAAGATAAACAAGGTATTAGCAATGTTTTAAAATAGAAAATATGAATGAAATCATAAAGAAAGATATATACAAATTACTTTTTATCTATAACTGCTGAAATTTTCTTATAAAATGTAGATATCTTGTTTCTGCACATTACAACTATACACTCATCGTCGTTAGTATTTTAATTCATCTAGTTATTCTTAACGCGTATTTGTAATTTTCTTTAAATATTAATTTAACCTTTTCTTCGTGGAGTTTATTTTTTGAAAAAATTTTTCATACGTTTCGAAACGAAAATTATTTTACATTGATTTCTCCTTATACGCCATTTCTATGTATCTATATTTCATCGATTTATATCAATGCAAAAAACAGTAGTTAAGGCTTTCGCTTCGTACTTTCTCTTTGGTATAGAAATAGAAACATATGCATAAACATACACATGGATTCCTCCTTCTACGAGCAAGTACGCGCGCGTGTACGTTAACACACGAACATCTCTTGCAGAAAGAGAGAGAAAGCGAGAGAGAGAGAGAGAGAGAGAGAGAGAGAGAGAGATACATGTTGCGCGTCATAAGATTGGACTTCCACGAAGCTGCGTTTCCTAATTAATTAAAGTAATTAAGGCCCGGCCGAGTTATTGCTCGGGCGTCCGTACGATGGCGCATCACGGTCATATTATATAAACCTCGTAACGAAGGTGAAACAGTCTTCGAGTGTACGTATACTTGTGTTTGTTGGGTGAACCACCACTCTCGAAAGAGATGAAAAGAGGGGGCGAAGAGAAGAGCGTTCTTGCGTAAGTATTCTTTTTTTTCTATTTTTTTTTTTTTTTTTTTTTTTTTATTACTTTTTTCGTTTTTCTTAAGTCTTTTTTATCTTTGTCTGCTCGTTATCAAAGAAAAATGATGATACTTACGTCAAGTCATTAAAATTATTACCTATAAAATGGACATATAAAAGTATTTATCTCATATTTAATAAGATATTTTCTTTCATATCGTTTATGTATACCGATATGTTGAAGAGTCCTTAACAATTCGTTTCTGCTAAACAAAATTTTTAAAACGTATGAACATTATTTGCGCGTCGTTAGGGACGCTAATACACGCCACATGCGTCAATGATAGTGCTCTAAACGTTCATGAAAATTCTTCACTTTTCCACATTTCTCGACATGCGTATTTTTTAATCTCCACTTCAACGAAAAGCAGCAAACAGTGGGAGGACGTTGGTAACATTGCCAAGCTATCCACGCTCGTTTCTACTCTTACTCTCTCTCCCTCTCTCTCTCTCTCTCTTTCACTCTATCTCCCTTTATTTCTCTTTCTTTCTCTCTCTCTCTCTCTCTTCATTTTTTTTTAAATATTTCTACATTATTATATCCGCTTTTCATTTGTTTTGCTGGTGCAGACCCGCTTAGGCAGATACACGTTCACTCGAGTCGAGTGGGTTTAACAGTTCGGATGGGGAAACAGAGCACAATATATATAGATATATGACTAGACGAAGCAGCAGAGGGGATAGGGTGAGAGTGTTGTGGGGTGGAGGGAATGGGGAGGAAAGAAGTTACGAGTATACATATACGCGCTCGCACATATATACACAGATGCATACCATACATACACGCTCTTATATATATATATGTATGTATATATATATATATATATATATATACCGGTTGTACGTTCAATATTTGAGAGGATTTAAATTCGGACGTTGGACGTCCGGACGAATTTCAGTTGGACCGTTTAAAGGTACGCTCGCCGACAGAATCTCTTGAATGATTAAAATCCTGCCTTCCCTAAAGAAGCACGCGAGGAAAGAGACGGCCTTATACAAGTCGTACCGAGACTTTCGAGAATTGTCTACGCGCGAGCCGAGCTTAACCTCGAACGAAAAATATCAGCTCGGACGTTTTCTTTCTAGTACCAAAAAAAAAAAAAAAAAAGAGAAAGGATATGTCCTTTCGTCTACTGTTTACTGCGACAACCCTTACGATTGGTCTTCGAGAAGAATCATTGACTAACGATTGCAATGTTCTTTATTGTAAATTAGAAATCGCCATATTGTTTGTACAAAAACATCATATTATTCCTTTATCGTGTAATCTAATATTATAACTAATTATCGGATCATAGAATCCAAAAGAATCTAAGCTAAGAGATTGGCCTGATGTATATAAATATAGGCCTGTTAAGAAATTCGAAGGAAAACACGAAGTCATTTAGGTTCGTACAAGGACTTAGTCCCATCTCTTAGTGAATGAGGACTATTATCGGGGGAGAGACCTTAGCCAACAATGGTCCCCTTTGAGTAATTCGACTCTGTCGACAAATTACAAAACTACACGCTGGCGACGGCGCGTTCGTGGCGAAAACAATAAACGCTTAAAAGCAAAACTCTCGGGTTAACTTTTCTCTCTCTTTCTCTTTCTCCCCCCCCCCTCACTCTCTCTCTCTCTCTCTCTTTGTCTCCTTTACTCGTTTCTGGTTCTTCATTCTCTTCGTAAGTTCTCGCCTAGCTGAGGATACATAAGAACTTCAACAGACGTAATACAATAACAGAATAGCAAAAGAGTTTTCGTAGAAATTGATCCGCAAATATTGGCAAATAAGATTTTACGAAGATTCATGATACGATCGATTGTTTCCCTTTTACCTAGAAAAAACGATTTCTCCTTACCAATATCCAATTTACCTTTCCTCCGAAGAACTTACATATTTACGTACAATAATTTCAGAATAATACGCGATCGAATCTTTCGTTTTATCCACCGAATTGGAGAATGTCTCTATGTACATAGGTATATATACATGTATATACGTATCAAAAGTCTCTATTTGGTCGAATTCACCCCAAGAATTTATGTCGATATACGTGCGAATAATTTCATAGGCATTCTATATACAGTTCAGAGAAATTTGATTTCGAAAGAAAACAGAGCAGACATATTGTATTAAACAGGATCGCAATGATATCAGTATCGATTCCACGAAATCAGATAGATGGATAAAGATACTCTTGCGACTCGTTTGTAATTCGAACTCGAATAAACGAATTTCCATCCTGTCGATCAGCCTGGTGCAAATGTTGGATATAAATGTTCACATATTCGAAAAACCTAATTATTTTTGTCATTTTTTAAATGGCTAATACAATCATACATCACACCATTTTATTCGCATCTAATAATAATGAAATTTACATTATGATACGAACAATTAATAATATCATGATAAATAAAAAAGAAACATAAAGATTCATTTTCATTATCAACTATCTTAAATGAATAATGTTACATATTTAAATATATTTACAAGTATCTGGGATGTAAAATAAGTATAAGTATACCAACCAATAAGTTTTCGCTAATTCGGAAAAAAGTGAAAGAGAAAGAACAAGAAAAGAGAAAAAGAAAGAGAGAGAGAAAAAGAAGGGGAGGGGGGGGAGGAAAACGCAAAAATAACAAACGAGCGACGCGTGTAAAATCGGTAAACCAATGCGCATCGTTGAAGGTGGCGCCACCACCCGTTCCATTACCGTTTCCGACGTGTCCACATTTTTTTTCTCATTCCTTTTCCAAAAAACCAGCCGTGCACACCTAACTATACAAAACCATCTCTCACCCGGCCACACCTCCTCTCCTCGAAATCCGCGGCACGCCGGACAAATATAAATAACGGAATGATAATGAATCAAATCGCACGTGAAAAACCAATAAGTTATTGGCAGGCTGGCGCGAATGATTGGACGGAACACAGTGGTATGGCGACGCACGACTCTCTTTCTCTCTCTTTCGCTATCTCTCTCTCTCTCTCTCTCTCTCTCTCTCTTTCGCTCTCTCTGTCTCTCTTTCGCTCTCTTTTTCTCTTGATTCACCAAACGCGTTTGATGCTGCTATTCCGTATAACTGTCTCTCTCTTTCTCTCTTTCTCGCGGACGAGTACGATCGGACAACACACACAGTGCATATTTTTCAATTAATTTAAATTACAAAACATCACGGTAACGGTCCTGCACAAGCCCACACTCATCTACACTCCGGCCAATATCTGTAGCCGCGCATAAACGCTATATACGCTCCAGGACACGCAGTGCACGTTCATCGGGAACGTGGAGTGGGCCTTGAAAAAGGTAGGGGTTGTACGTAATCATTTTTATTTTCGTGCGTGTCACTGACATTTTTTTCCATGGCGTTACTCCACCTTCCCTAGCCCCCCCCTGTCTCTCTCTCTCTCTCTCTCTCTCATCCTGATTTTCTATCTTTTTCTTTTACATTTCCCCTTCCTCTCTTTCTCTATCTAACTCCCTTTCTCCTTGGTGTCTGTGATTTTTTGCAGCTAAAATTACGCAACGATCGTAAATTCGTGACCCCACGCCAGATATCTTCTAGCGTTAACGCCCTCAGTGTACGATTTCGATTTCGATCGTGATCGGCGTTTTAGTTCGCGGTTTTCTGTTCAAGTATGGAGAAAGGGAAATCGGAAATAATTGGGTGAAAGTAAAGAAGATTAACATAGGAAATGTTTAGATAATATATCCTTTTGGATTTTTCGACGATCATGACATAGCTATTAATTTTTTGGACTTTATAATGATAGGTAATTCTGACTGGTACATTTCCAAAAAAAAAAAAAAAAAGAAAAATGAAAATAATCAATACATGTATGACTTTTTGAAATCCTAAAAAGATTTCCTTTAAATTATGTCGATCAACTTCTATTTTCATTGGTTTGAAATCAGTTACAATATTTTTTTCTCCGTCGATCGTGATTCCTTTGTAATTTATTCGCATTACGAGTAAATTACGTAGTTACGTTGGTGTGGTACCGATCAACCAATTAAACTCTTCCGTTACCACATGGTGCTCTCGATAAATCACGCGGTTCTCACAGTACAGTCGTTGCAAGCGAAAGGATTACTCGGCTTCATACACGTGCGATTGTGTGTCTGTACGCAAGTACACGTACATATATGTATTTATACATATATTTCCTCTAAAGTAATTGCCTTGGCTTACGTACGCTTTGTTAAAATATATCACATAATGTTTGAGTCAATCTGTACTATGTTATTCAAGTATCCGAGTAATCCGTCTTCTGTTTTTCAATTTTTAACAAATTGATTGTATTTCAATATCATTAAATTTTTATGATTGTATTCTCTCTAAGAAATATATAATCTTATAAATCATCAAAATATATACATTTGGGAATTAATAATAAAATCCGAGCTGGCAGGTATGAGAAGAAAAGTAATAATATTATTAATATTGTGGTCGACTAAGGGCTCGTTAAATCCTGAGAAACTTACTTTGAAGCATTTTCGGAAACTCCAGAGTACTTATGAGACCAGAGGATAACCAAGAGTGGGGGAAGGGTGCTCGCTTGTGGGAATACGATTACGATCGTTATAGTCGTATATTAGCATAGACGAAAAACAGACTCGTAAAACGGCGCGCCAATACTACTACCACTTCTGTTTCCATGGAAATCGTACGTTGCGTGCTTCTGACACTTCCGGTCGAATCGTTTTCGGCGAAAAAAAAAATAGGGAAACGATATTTACTTTATAGATGCCACAAACAACGGAATCATACGTTTCGTTTATTTTCAAATTTGTATATGGTAAAATTGCAGCTAAATGTGCGTTTCAGAAAAAGAGAACTGAATTGAATTATAATTCTTGATTTTTCGAAAAGTGCTATCAGAAAATTTTTAGCATTAGCCAAAATTAAAATATAATATATAAATTTTACTCTATAATTTGATATCTTCTTGGAATATATTTCAACGTTCATCGTACGAATAAAATCATTACAATTTCGAGTTAAATTTAATAGTTCAAAAAATTTCTTTTCCACTAAACAATACATAAAACTCAAACGATCACTCATGAAAAGTCCCATAGCAATTTCGACCGCACTCTTAACAAGCGTAGAAACAAGCTTGACTATCGTTCACCCTCGCAATTATTCGCCGAAGTATCCTGTATTAATGAGCGAAAGTCTTCACGACTTATTAACGAGGGAGAAAGGGTAAAGAGAGGGTCGCAACGAGAAAATAATAAGTAAGGAACTTATTCAAAGCATGGAGTGAAATAGTCAATGTCGAAGGAATATCGCATGAGATACAATTAAAAATTTATAAACTTTACCATCATTTATCATAATATGTAATTTAATACATTACCTATTTTGATAATTTATAGGCATGTGAAGATCGATTCGGATCATGACTGATTTTATTTACTTTTTTACTAAAACTTTAGTCACAAATAATAACAATAAATTAAGTGTTAAACAAGAATCCAAGCAGATGACCATTCTTCGACCCTCTACGACCACAAAATGCAGAGGGGGTGGTAGTCTCCTAAATAAATCGACGATCGACCTTTAACCCGCTGTCGCCTTCCGATAATTTAGCTGTATCTCCCAACTCGGAGGGATTTCGGCTCCCCTCGTAGGTGTATGATGCCTTAGTTGGTAGTAGTGTTGCTATTGGTGGTGGTCGTAGTGGAAAGTGGGTGGGGTGAACGGAAGTCAAAAAATCGTCCCCACAAATCACAGCACACAATAGACCCGATTGTGTACGCTACTGCTGCGTTCTCGTCGTTGTAACCACCCCTCCTCTTTCTCCTAACTAACTACCCTCTCGTACACCCGTCCATCTCCACCGTTCCCCTCACTCTCATCCTTTTTATCTCTGGCTTTGTCGGTAAGGCAACAAAAATTAACACAGTTACTGTGAAATTTCGTGTATGCAATACTAATGTACAATGTCTTTACTAATAAAGATTATTAGTTTTATTTCATTAAGAATGGATGAAATAATTGTAATTTTTTCAATAATTACTAACGCAATACGAATATATATATATATGAAATGATTTGAAAAAATATAAATACAATAACTATTAATAAAATGAAATAATATATCTATTACAACTAGAACGTTTGGTTTTATTATCAGTACTATTCTTAGTACTACCATTACTGTCACTGTTATTATCGAATTACTAAACAGCATTCGCTTATATCTTTCTGATCACACTGGGCTATTTGCCCATGGCAATAAACTTTACCTTCTATCTCTATCTATTTCTCTCTGTCTCGTTCATTCTACAAACAGAGCATTGGATGCTGGGAGGAAAGAGAAGTAGGCGAGTAAGGGTTGGCGAGGAGGGTGGTGGCGTCAACGGGGTGTGACTCGCAAAAGGAGGAAATCTATTGCCGGAAGTGAGTATATTCAAGCGGCAGTCTGCGGTGCGTGTATGGAAATTCGAGACCGCCCTACCACGAAAGGGTCCTTCCCGAAACCCAAGGGAAGCCGCACGCGACGACGATTTGCTCGAAGAAGAAAAAAAAACGGAAAGACTGCAGAAGAAAAAGAAAAAGAACAAGAAAAAGAAGGTAGATAGGTTTGGAAGGGAAAGAGAAAACGAGCGCTGCTGTGCTCGGCGATTTGTAGCGGAACGCCGTTGTGTTCCATCCCTGATTGTGCTTTTGCCAACGATTGATTTGTAGCGGATAAACGGAATTAGAAATTGAGACACGATCATCCTGCCTTTATTTTTTTGCTTACTACCTTTTTCTATCTGGGGTGGTTTCTTAAATCGGGATTGAGAAAATGTTCATTGTGATTAATTATCTGCATACATTTCATTGTTGTAGATAGATTTTTCGCTGTCGTCGAAAATAAAAAAATGTAAGAAGGCCGACGTTCGAATAAACAAAAAGATAAAATTTTCAAAAAGCAAAAACGTCGAAATGAATGATTCGTGATATTTGCGTGCGAAAAAACACGTCGGCCAAGTCCCACGGCTTCTTGGATCGGAGTCTAATAATCGCGAGAGATACAGTGCTCATGCGAGGTAATTCCAATCAGAAATTAAGTCGAGGCCTATCGGAGATCGCAAGATGGATCGTGTCTCTCCCTCCCTCTCTCTCTCTCTCTCTCTCTCTCTCTCTCTCTCTCTCTCTCTCTCTCTCTCTCTCTCTGTCTTTCCCTCAACAAAGAACAAGAAGAAGCGTTACGGAGGTGAAAGAGGTAGACGATATGAAAGGAGGAGAGGGAGAAAGGATGGGGAAGGAGTATGGTGGCAGGATGCTGTGCTCTTGTCTGATTCATATAATGAAATGTCTGCGAGTTGATGAGCTCGGAGGCCCGGTAAGTATAGCGTTGAGTCCTGGCCCGTGACCCTCGTCCTGTAAGAAGAAAAAGAGCCGAGGGCAAGAAAGGAATACGAAGGGGATGCAGAGAGAAAGAGAAAGAGAAAGAGAAAGAGAAAGAGAGAGAGAGAAAGTAAAAGAGAAGAGAATCGAATACATCACGTCGTGTACGAGATTCATCTCATAGTTCTCACCTAACAATAAGTACTTAGTATTTCACGAATGTCTCGTTAATGCGATACTTGTCTGTTTTTCTCATGATATTACAGACATTTATAAATATTTTTCATAGATAAAATGATGCTATATTATTTTAATATAGTAATCACAAAATCATAGTATACCCTATGCTATTTGCTAGAAATATTGTTTTGTAAATCAGTAAAAAGAATCTTTTCTATATTTTAGGTAAAGTTACAAAAAAAAACAAAAAAAAAACAAAAAAAAAAACAAAAAAAAAAACAAAACAAAAAAAAACAAGAAAAAAGAAAACAAAAACAGTTTGCTTCGATACTTTTCCTAACCATTGTATAGCAACGGAAAATGGGAACGGAGAAAAGGGAAGAGCTCGATATTGGAAAGCCTTTAGATATCAGCGTGTACCAAAAGCAGTGCTTCTTTAAAAATTGAAATCGAAGATGCGCACACGAGATACGCTATCAAAAAGGACTTAAAAGGAGAAACAAATCGATGTAGACGATCGATTAACGGCTTTGGCACAAGCATTATGTGTTGTGCGGTGTGTATGTTGTGTTTATGTGTGTGTATATATGAGAGAGAGAGAGAGAGAGAGAGAGAGAGAGAGAGAGAGAGAGAGAGAGAGAGAGAGAGAGAGATAGAGGTAGAGATAGATAGAGAGAGAGAGAGAGAGAGAGAGAGAGAGAGAGAGAGAGAGAGAGAGAGAGAAGATGGAACGAGTATGCGCGAACCTGTGGAGCTCGTACGCATCTAGGTTAATGTACATACGCGTGATTGCACGTTGTGCACCACGTCGTAGGTAGGTGCACGTGTAATCAGTGCTAATGCGTCCCTAATGGTGACTAAATACCAAATCATAGTTTGATGTGCTCCCATCAACGATGGTCCATCAGCGGAGTGTTATGCGCCGACAAACAAAATCAAACCGATCGTCGTCGTGTCCGCTTGCCTAATAACAAAAATTATATATCATTTTACCCCTCATGCAATTACCCCACCACCGACCGCGATAATTATCGCATATAATAATTAAGAGCGAAACGCCTTTACGAACTGCGCACTATCAACGAAAGGCTTCCCATCTCTCTCTCTCTCTCTCTCTCTCTCTCTCTCTCTCTCTCTCTTTCCCCCTCCCTATCCTAATAACGTTTTAACAAGCAACGCGCGAACTTAGAAAGAGGTTCTTCGTTTGAGAGAACAACCTCGTCAAAGTAGTCCAGAAATAACGATTGGCAAATCAATTAGTTTAGGTAGAAATTAGTGATGCGAAGAGACCGAAGAGAGAGAAGGGAGAGAAAAGGAGATGCCGTTTACATCAAGGGTTTGATATTTACGTCGGCAATACTCTTTGATATAAGTATCGGTTGATGAAGAAATTAGTATGTGTAATTTGAATAATTCTAACTATCGTTTAAAGAAAAGAAAAAATAAATAATTATATCAGTCAATAATAATACAGACAATATATAATGGTAATAGCATATAAAGGAACATTGATATATAATTGTATGTTAAAGTGCTAATATCAAATCAAACGAACATGATCACATAGCTATTTCTCTGACAGATAATCGATAACTGAATCGAGATAACGAACGATTTGCAGCTAGTAATAGGATGTAGACTACATTGAACCTATGTACAGTTATTTTGGCAAATATTATAACTAATAATCACATTATTATAACAATGAGAAATTGTAAGTTTTATTGATATTAATAAGTAAAAAAAAATATATGTATATATATATATATTTTATGTAGAAAGTAACTTTTGTTATATAGGAAGGGGTATTATTAGATTCATAGCTTACAGAATCTACCCACGCACGCGCGTCCCATACTATTTACATTCAGTCGTGCGTATCTACGCGTTAGGACGTGTACACGAAGACACGCTCTCTCGCCTCAAAACGAGAATGTATGAGCCCACGATATTAAGCCATAACCGTGATATTCATCGAATAAGTCCATGGATGTTCACCAAATTTAATGTTCTTTACATTCTCCTACTTTACTATCAAAAGATACGATCGGCAAATGTTGTTTACACATTCCGCAACAAAATGATATTAATGTATCAGACGATGAATTAAAAATTGACGATATGAAAATATTACATGATAAGTAATTACATTGTTATTAAAATTTTTTTATTGCGTGGATGTAGTATGATAAGGTAGATAATAATAAAAAAAAAGAAAAAAAAAAGTAATGAAGTAAAAAAATAAAATTAGAAATCTTTAAATCAACGTTTCAACTTTACAATTGATACAATAAAATCGTTTAAATATTATAATATGGATGGACAAATTTATTATTTATTACTTCCTTTGTCATGTTAAAAATGTATAGATGACTTTTATAAATCTATACTTAATATATATCTGCAATCGTATTAATTTTAAATCAAAGTTAATTATTATTTTTTTCTACAGATAACGAATAGCAGAAGCATATCGAAGGCCACGGTAGATTCTTGGACGATGTTATTAAACGTAAGGCCGATGGGTCGTCGTCCCGGGAGACGTATCGTTCCAATACCGCGTTAACGAGTTCTAATGGGAGTTGGGAACGATAATCGTCGCCTCGGAGCGAGTCAAAGTTTTCTTTCTAATTAAGAAACAAATAACCGGAGTTCACGCTTGGCCCGCTTTCGGGACAGCTTCGTTAATAAACGCGGCCCGGTTATTAAACCAGAAAATTAACGTCTGCCTCGTACGAAGAGAAATAGAAAGGAGAGAAAAGGAGCGAGAGGAAAGTGAGCTCGCGAAGATGGCGGATTGGTGATGGTGGAGGTGATCGCAGTAAAGAAAGAGGGGGAAAGTTCGCAGGAAGAGAGACGTCGTCATCGTTGTCGACCGATTCGTCTATTCATAAGAGATTTTTATTCTTCCAGGTAGCTAATCCTTTGAACGCCGTCGACGACGATGATGGCGATCTTAGAGAAAGAAAAAAAATTTCATACGATCGCACTCATCAGACCATTCGATTTTCTCTCTTATTACTTCCTTCTCAAACAAATACGAAAAAAAAAACCGACAATGGAAGGCAAAATTAAAACACTCGATCTCACACATACCAAAAG
>NC_060965.1:3496900-3576900 GCF_910589235.1 Vespa crabro
CCACAAGGGAACCCACGGCCCCAAAACACTGGCCTATATTAGCTAAGAAGGCGTATTACGTATGCAGGCCGTCGGGCCCGCTCCTCTTCTCGCGTGCGATGAAATTTTTATCGTACCGTGCAGGGCTTTATGGAATGTACGTTCATGCGAAACCGTACCGATACGCAGTCCCACGAACGTTGTACACGGAGGAGAAGAGGAACTGGCACACGAGCAACAAAAGTCCGTGCAAAAGCGAGAAAAAGTTGTCGGTCCTCCGTCATCTTCGTCGTCGTCATCGTCGTTGTTGTCATTGTCGTTGTCCATTCTCCCCATGAGAGCAAATGAGAAAAAGAGATTCGTAAAATCATTCGATGAAATATATCCTTTTCGAAGTTGTCTCGATTACAAATAACTTTGTAAAACTTCATTTGAATTTTGCACCGATGGAAAATTCAAATGTTGTTATTCGTTGAAGTATTGTAAAGTAATTACTATGCGAAATGACGAGGACTGTTAGTTAATATTCACGAGTATGAAGGATGATAGACAAATGTCCGTTTCGATTTCAGGATGATGAAAATTGAGAAGAGTAGGGATCGATAGGAACGTTTTAAATTCATGAAAAGGGGAAAATGTAATATAGGATGGCCACGAAACGACGATTACTTTGGTAAGTAAGCGACTTCGTTAAGTTGAGCGCCCGCGTGAGAATACATTTTCTTTCGATAGAGAATATCGGAGCGAGAGAGAAAGAGAGAAGGGAATAAAGATCGATATACTCACTTGCACGGTGAAATAATAATGATAACGCTCGTACGGTTCCCAGAGAGTATAATATATGTACCTTCGAGAGCGCGCCCGAAAGACCTTAATTTTTAGATGATAGACTTTCTCTCTCGTGTGTGCTTCTCTTCTTAAATATAAACGACTACTTCTGACCGACGTTGCCGTAAATGAAGTCACAATGGAAGCGAACGCGTACAAAAGAGAATTCTGCTCAATTATTCCGAGGAGCAAGCCAGACATATAACGGGAACCCATGCAGTAATCCTCTAATAATGGCGAAAACAGGTACTTACGATTAAACAAGAAGAAAAAGAAAATTTTACGAGAAAGGACAAAAACGAAAAATAAAGAGAACGATTGTTTCGTCCGGAATGACGTCAAAGGAACATTTTAATTCGTTCTTCGTTGATCCTGATTTAATCTACAATTTTTCCATTCTTCAAAAGGTTTCAAAGGCAATGCTCGTTTATTTTTTTCCCATAAACGAAATCATGAAAATTTCGTGAAGTGACATTGAAAAATTTTCTACATGTTCCGATCGTGTTCCGAATACGGGTCAGGATTTACATGCGTTTTCGCTCCTTCTTTCGATATATACGGGAATTTCTCCGTTTCTTTTCCTAGGTGGTCTCGCGGTCTGATTGGAGAAATAACGAAAGTTACGAGCTCCCGTGAGCGACATCAATCCCGCGAAATAAATTACGCGCACGGGATTCGTTACCAACCGTGAATTTTATATATACTCTTATTTCTACCTTTCGAATCATAAAATACGAATCTTTCGATCTTTATTAAAAGTCAATGAAGATTTGTAAAATCGTTGTAAAATCGGAACGAATTGTAAACGACATTTATTCATTTGTTATATAGTCAAATTTTGTTAAAGGGAAAAATCTAACATTTGATTTGATAGTGATAAACGTTTTAATATTTTATTTCCTTTCTTTCCAAACATTTCAAAACTTCGTGAAAGATATGAAAGAAGAAAAGAAATACTCGATTTGGTAGACAAATTTTTGAACCTTCTCTCCACCGACACTCGTATTAATAATTCTGTCAAATCCACCGACAAAGAACTCATCTCTAGATTCCTCTCGTGCGAACGTCACGTGAATGCCGTATACAGATAGAGAAGCGATATTAATCGGTGCACTTTCGACGATCTCTTTTGTCGGCTCTCGATGTAATCAAAACGAATGAACGAACGAACGAGTGAATCGAACGTTTATTTTTACACCGTTACATTGCGTTGTTTTCATTCGATTTCCTATCGATCTAAAGATACAATAACTAGAAAAAAGAAAAAAAAAAAAAAATTAATTATCGATCTTCGTTAACTACAAATACCTCGAACGATTATTAATTTTCTTATCGCGCTCTCCGTATTTTCTTTTCGTCCCATGTAATTTCCGTTCTTGACGATTTTTCTGTTCGATATTTCTTTTATCACTTTTCACCCTCGACCATTTCTTCGTTGTACTCCCTTCAAACTCGTTATGCGTATGAACAAACACCAACGCGTATATATTTTTCTCTTTCAATTTTTCCTCTAATACAAATATTCGTATTTCGTGCGAACAAATTAGCAAAGTTCAGAAAAAAAAAAAGAACGACATAAAATAACAGTAATGTAGAGAAACGTTTTTCCCCTACTAATTGCTATACGAGGACGGTTAATAATTTTATCAAGCTGTAAACTACCGACAATTAAAAATATAGAATCAGAATTGAATTTATTTAGCTTTGCTTTTTTCTTGTTTGTTAAACACACTGAACAGCATAATTGAACAGCTTCATTTGTACGACTCTCGTCATAAATTTGAACGTTTAAAATGCTATCGGATCCATTGATTCTTTCTTTCCCTTTTTCTTTCTTCTCCCTCTCTCTCTCTCTCTCTCTCTCTTTCCCTCTCTTCTTTCGAGCGATCATTCCGGTCGGCAAACTCGTTACTATCTTGCAATAATCTCTACTGTATTTCTCACGAAGTCGAGCAGCCCGAACTCTCTTCAGTTACATTTAATGCCTCTATTTATTAAGCTTATCCCAACCATTTCGATGCTAAACGTTCAGGATTTATCAATGATTTAACAAAGTTAAATCGAAGCTTGAAACGAAATGCACGTGCGCGATAACGTATTTAAACTTATCTCTACTTTACTTGGAAATACTCTACTAAATAATACAACGATCGTTTCATTTTTATCGTCATCTCTCTTTCGCACTTCTCTATTTGCTGCATTACCTACGAGAGAAGCCTAAAAATCGATTGGTACTCTCAATGGCCTCTTGACCCAATATACTGATTCTTCAGAAAGGATCTTTCGAGTTGACTGCGCTTATGAATTTTTTTCTTTTTCTTTTTTTTCCTTTTTTTTATTTATTTTTAACATGCTCACGTTATACACGAATATATACATACATACATACTAAACATTTATTGTATTGTTCAAATACAAGAATAAAATTTTACGTGGTCGGTCCAAAAGTTCATTTCGAGAATAACGCAATGAGGAAGGTTGCAAATAATAAAGTTGAAAAAAGTTTCGAAATGAATCTACGCTCGTTAGCCCACAAATTCCATGTAAACTTACTCGAGTAATATTCGAACAATTATATTCCTTACTTTTCATCGACGTTATGTAATTTTTTTTCCTCTTTTACACGAATATCAAACAATATACCAGTTAAATGTCCATATTCAAATTATTTCATATTGATTAATCTCAATTGTCCGAAATTTTTGGAAGGCGCAGCAACGACATTAGAGAAAAAAAAAAATGAAAACACGAATGAGTCGCACGCAGTTGCGATAGGACAAAAAATATATATTCGTGAACGCGAGAAAAAAGTAACCCCTGCAAACTCGAGGGTACATTTAACCATTCGCGACGTAAAACACGCTGTGCTCTTTCGTGAAATTGCGAGCTTCGCTCTGGTACCATGTATTTGCGGCTTGTTGGTTTCGTCGTAATTCTGCATTGCAGAGAAAAAATGTATCTGTATGTATGTTTCCAGGCATAGATGCGCTCATAAGACATACTTACATACACACATGCATATATATATATATATATATATATATATATATTGCATATACATAAGTGCCTACAGTAGAAGAGTAAAATGTGCAGCAAGTAAATGAAAAATAAAGCTCTTTTCGCAGTTGGTTATATTCTCCGTAAAATCTCGAGAAGCATAAAATCACTACTCTAGAGGGGAATTTAACACAAAGAAGAAAAACTGCAAGAGTCATCGCTATCAACCTCGACGAGGGTTTATCGTCTTTTCCTACTCTTAGACGGATACTTACATCTCGTTCGAGCATAGTTGTCTTTGTAGATCAAAGAAAATATCTGCATGTTTAATTATAAAGCTCAACTATAATATTTAATGTTCAAGCTCGATCGAGAAAGAGAAAAAAATAGGATTATTAGATCTTGCTCTTCTTCTCTTTTTTCTTTTTTTACTTTATGGTGCAATATTACGCATGGAAAATTTATCTTCTAGAAAATTTATTAAAGTTCGGTACTTCATGATTGATCGGGTTTACCAGAATGAACAAGGAAGGAAATATTCAAGGCGATAAGTCAAGCTAGTGAATAAGCCGATGTTTACTTATTCACAGTTCGACATTATATCAAAGTTTATCTAAAATTTTTAACGTCATGATTGATCCGACGTTATTGCAAAGAATGTGAATGATAATAAATGCGAAGTCCAGTTGACAGGGAAAAGCAAAAACGATGCAAAGGACGATGCCAAGCAGGAAAGATTCCTTTTCTCCCTCCAATCTTCCTCTCACTTTTGGATTTATGAATGCCGCTCGTTGTAAAAGGACCGTAGCCATTTCCTGGTTGTAAAGGGAGATATATGAACCTTATGGGACACCGTACATTAAACCGAGAACGATTTTCGTACATATTCTCTCTATACACACGCGAAATAGCTTGAGGACACTCCGATCGATTCGCGATATGTTATTCGATCGTACTTTCATCAGTGAAAAGAATATAATGGTTTAGGTTAATTCGTATACACTTTTTTTCTATTAATAAAGATAATGCAAACTCTTTAAATGAAAGGATCAAGTTAAGTTGAAACATCCTGTATGTAATATAATATGCTAAAAGCTCAAAATATATTTAGATAATATTTTGAACTAGCTTTGTGTATACCACAAACATTCATTTTATATTTCGAGAGAATACTAGGATGATGTAGCGATGAACAAGTTTGGAAATAAATTTTCGACCTTGTAACGTCATCGTGAACGTGTTCCTCTTTCTCATCACGTCATCATCTCGCTTTGGTGAAACTAAAATTGCTCGTACGAAGTTACCACCGTACTCGTACAATCCAGAATATAACTTAGAATTAATGTAAAACGTTATAAATATGCAGAAGAGGATATAATGATCGTAAATTTGAAACTGATTTTAACAAAATAACGATCGAATTAAGGTTTTTAAAATAATTCATATATTTCCTTTGCTTTTGTTTTTTAAACCATTCTCTATTCAATCAACTATTCAATTAATCCATTCTCCATTCAAATTTTTCATATTTATTCATTTGTTCCGAGATTAAATTTATATATTTTTGTCTATTTATTTTCCTTTCAAGAAATCGTAAATCAATTTTTACTTTACATCCAATTCCGGTCCAAATCATTATACCATCGCCATCCATTTGTCATCATTTTTTCACCATTCTTTTCTTTCTTAACTCATCCATATTAAATTTTTTTTTCAGCAAATAAAACACATTATCATTTTTTTCTCCAATGAATACGTTCATTTGCAAATGTTAATTGGTGCTCTTTATGATGTTTTTTTTTTTTTGTTTGGAAGAGGTTATTGCTTCATTTTCAATCGTTGAACAAACTCACACTTCTGAAGAACACGACAGACACTTCGAATGTTTGCAGTGATACTTGCTTCGCGAATAATTTCGTGTCATGTTAAAGTTGAGTTCGAGACAACACGTATAATAACCCGTTTTTGCCGCTCTGACAATATTGATGGTCTCTCACAACTTTTCTTCTTTAGATAATTTTCAAGATCGTTTAATAAATTTAAAATTATTTTGTGGCTTCTATTAAAAATCTTTGAAATTTCTGAAAATGTTAGATTTTAATTTTTCAGTTTCAAGATCCTTCCAGTCTCGAATTCGCTTAATTATTTACCGCGAATTATTGACTCATGCCTACGCTTAATTCTAAAACTTAATACTTAATGTTGATTGCCTAAAGGATCACTAGCTACTGAAGAATATAAACACAAAGTTCAAGTATCCTATCATTTCAAAATTTGTCTTTCCTTTCGATTTACTGAGAAAGTTAATGAGAATAATTTTATTTAATAAGAGATTTTTTCTTCTTGTATCATATCATTTATATACTGTTTACTTTATTTAGAAATTCTAAGTTGTCTTCGAGAAATAAAAGATAACAAACATGTGCCATCATTTTGTCCAGGATCGTATATGAGAGCATTGTTGTGTAGTCAAAAGTAGAACAACAAGTTTCTTGACATGATACTGGTCGACCTAAAAATCTATAGTACTATATATCTATTGTTTTAGAAAATTAATCGTCAAATAAAAATGAATGAAAAGAACACGTATTTTACTCGAAATGTGCAATCAAATTTCTTTAATGCATACAATAATTCTTAATTCAGCAATTGCAGCGAAATACCAAAAGTTGAATTTTCCCATAACTATGACAGATATTTGAGAGATTTCAAATTGTGCAAGGATATTTTCTTCAGAGCAATCCTAAGAAAGACCGAACTTTGGCACTATTCCTGAACGCCAATGAAACAGATGCAATTTCGTGCGTACGAGGAGGACTTGGCAGAATGTGGATGAGGAGAAGAGGAAGATAAAGACAGAGAGAAAGAGAGAGAGAGAGAGAGAGAGAGAGAGAGAGAGAGAGGAGAGAGAGAAAGAAACAGAAAGAAATAGAGACAAGAGAAAAAGAAAGAAAAGAGAAGGGTGGATGAGTGCGGATAGGGTGGAAAAAAGGCAAAAGGTGCCGACCCAGTTCGAACAGTTTCTATACGTTATCTGCGGCTGTCGCTCCGTTCGATTCCGTACGGAAGACCCGGCTTTAGTAACAGCTTGCCAACTTACTTATTCGTACTCAAGTTCGTGTTACGCTATATATAAACATACATTCTAGATCGCGTGCATGCAAAATGAGTCAATAATAATTACAAGTAACTTTATACATTCAGTAATACTATAAAAAAAAAAAATTACTATTTAAAGAACCAATTTAAAAACTGAATACTTTTCTGTAATCTCCAAATTTTGTATAAACAACATAGCTATCATATAACGTAGCAACATGGAAAATGGGTTAAAAAGCAATGTTTTCAAAAGTTGCTCGATGTTATTCATTTTTTCATTTTTTGTTATTCTGTTTTTTGTTAACGTGGATCGATTAAATGATAAAAAGAAAGAAAAAAAAAAAAAAAAAAGAGAAAAGGAAAAAGATTCTCGTTCGAAAATAAACACGGCTTAAAAGAATTTGTTGTTTTTATCGTTTCTCATAAAATTCATTTGAACACGACGAGCAATTGCAGACGCGATTAGTGCCAATCAAGTGATGACTTCGTGCTCCGAATTCAGGACCGAATTAATACAAGAAATCAATAAGCACCGCAAACCGATGCGATTGAGGATGCATCGGAGAACGAAACCACAAATCTAGAAAGACCGCAAAACAATTTCGATCAACAGCGATCAAACATTTTTTTGAATTTCTATCATCTATCCGTATTCGTTTAATCGAAAATTAGTCGAGATATTATCATATTGCCTCGAACGATTTTAATGGCTCATACGAAATTTATTTTTTCAAATTACAATCAACGCCTACAAGACTCTTTCGAAAATCATTAATAAAATGCTAATTCTCTGCATGATAATGTTGTATTCAAAGTTCTATTCAAATTGATAGAACAATACAATAATTGAATATAACCGATCATATTTTAAATTATTAAAAATCAGAATATTTTAACAATATGTATATACATACGAGTGTATAATTCAGTAAATAATTAATGAGATCGAATAATTACAAGGCACTCATCAGGATATAACCATTTTCTTTTTCAATGCGAATAAATCGATTTCAATTTGAACAATCTATGAATAGTGTGAAACTCGGATTAAGAAATGGGTCGTATACGATTTCGATGATGAGAAAAAAGCTTCTAGGATAGATATTAAATCTGGACAAGCTGAAGATGCATTTGGAAGTTTCGTTATTCCCAGAAGAGAAAAGGAAAAAATATATATATATATATATATATATAAAAAATCTGTAACTCTGAAATCAGGCCGCGGCCTGAGACAAAAGTTGATGGGCAACCCGCTCTTCCATGTCTTCTTCACCCTTTAAATCTCAGCGGGGTTGCGCTCGAGGATAACGACGAGTCTCGTCTTAAGTCGTCGCTCGAGAAAACACGGCGATGCACTTAAATTAAGAAACACAAGGCTTCTACTCTCTCGCATGACTGAAAAATAGACGAGAAAAAGAAAAATATCGTTTCTTACATTTTTTTTATCGCAATCTATTCGAACCATTCCTTTCACGTTTTTGCTCTTAAAACATTCGAATTTATGTCATAATATTATAAATAATTTCGATAACAGATTAAGTACCGACTTATATATTCTAATGAATCAAAAAATTCATTAGATTTATCAAATCAAACGATACCTTCGGATATTACGGAAGATCCCAAAAAGAATTTTGTTCATTTTCCAAAACTCATTACAGTGAATTCACCGAAAAATCTCATTGTTATAATTCAAACTAAACGGTGTACTTTCGTTATGATTAAAAATAAATTGTCCTACAGTGTACTAATACATGTATCTTAAAACATTTTTAATGAAATCGACAAATTAGTTCGATCAAAATGATTACATTGAATTTTATATAAAGAAGTGACATAAATGAGAATCGATGATGAAAAAACGAAATCGATACTAACCGCAATCATGGTGATTAATGCACGTTTCCTTTTTCAAAAGCCTCTGTCCCTCCTCTGTCCCTCTCTTCAAAGGGGGTTGCTAGCGTATATATATATATATATATATATGTAATATATATACACCTATCCCGATTTTCGGAACGATCCAGAGGTTTTCTCTATCAAAATTACGCCTCTAAAGCACCTGCAGCGACTTTTTCTCGTAAGCAGACATTCTCCGCTTTTCTCCTTTGCTCTTGCCTTTTTCTTCCTCTCTTGAACGATCGCGAACCGGTCCCCGGCACGCGGAGAGGACACGGACGAAGTGTCAAACTTCTTCTTCCTCCTCCTCCTCCTCCTCCTCCTCCTCCTCCTCCTCCACCACCTCCTCCTTTTCTTCTTCTTACAACGATTTCTCTCTCTTTCTCTCTCTTTCTTTTTTTTGAATAATTGAGATATCTAAAATATAAATGATATATATATATTTATATGTATATATATATATATTTATTTCGAAGAAAATGGCTGTACTTTTTTGATGAATGATGATCAAGCTCGTTGAGCTTCAATACAGTGAAAAAGAGAGATAGAGACAGGGATAAAAGTAGTAGAGAAGAAGAAATGGATAGTGAGATACGGAGGGGACGTGAATCCGGTTGGTAAAAGCTCCGCTTCGCTTGAAGCGCAGTGAAGAACTGAGCGAAGTGCCGGCCGGCCAAGCAGCCAGGTGGGCTTTTCCAAGCGGCTTAACCAATAGCGACTTCTCTCTCCCTCTCCCTCGCAATATTCGCCTCACTCCCTCTCTTTCTCATCCTTTCTCTTGCTTCCTCTTTCGCCTCCTCATTCCTCGCCTCGTCGATTCGGATTCCGCGAGAACTACACTGCATCCCCCGTTTTTTGTGGTGCTACGAACACTTTGAACATTTTCCATCCCCTTTTCATTTTCATCTCTTCCCGAGCTTTTCCGCACCTCGACGAATAAGCTTTATTTTCTTCCTTTTCACGATCTTCTTCGAGTTTCTCTTTCTCTCGTTTTCGATCGTTTTCTCGATCGAAGAGAAAGTTACCTCGATTTCGAATCGAGGAAAAAAAGCAACCCCTTGATTTTACTCGAACATGTCGAATCCACGATGTTCAAGTTCTACCTTAAAGGATTTTAATACCAATGCTTACCGATTTGAACGAATTAGTACAAGGAAGAATTCTCAGTTCCTTAACATCTCGTTAGAATTCTCAAACCGTCGATTATCCAAATTACATGCTAATTGTCTTAATCTTTAGACGGACGTGAACTTATTCTCGTTTAAAAAAAAAAATTTCGAAAGATTTTTAAGTCGAAAATTTAATTTGAAAACAAATAAAAAATGTTAAAAATTATATATTGTAAAGATTATTCTTTCATGTTTGCGATTCTAGTCTGAGATACAGACTAGAAAAAAAATGTAAATATATTCGTACGAGAGTGAAGGAATCGACGTCTATTTATCTTCGGAATTTTGAAGGTGTTTTATGCATAAATAATTTAAAAAGTCACATGTTCTGAATTTATTATTAACTAGTTTCTTTATCATTTATTAGTTTCTCAATTCTTTTCTTAATCATATCATGCTATTTTTCTCGTTAAGCTTTTTATTTCTCTGACTCGTTTATAAATGGAATACCTAGTAAAAACCTCGTTTTACCTTCGTGATAACAAGAAGAAAAAAAGAGAAGAATATCAATTTAATTTGCTCGGTATTACTTCGGAACGAAATTAAAAAAAGATCACGTAAAGACCCAAGACCATCGTATAAAATTGCGTTACCCCTTTCTCCCTTATTATTATTTGTCGTCACGACTCGAATACGATTTTCAATGTTTCTTTCGTATTTCGCAAATACGATTTACATTTCCGTGTTTCGTTGCGACTTAACTACGTTTCCTTGCATCCATCGGGAAAAATATCTGATGAGTTTTCGTTGAAAAAAAAAAAAAAAAAAAAAAAAAAATTGAAACTTTTACAGTTAGAAAAAAAATTGGTACTACCTTTGATCTGTACAGAGATATGAAGATACGATCTTGATTTTCTTTTTAGATAAAATATTACTTGGAAAACTCGTTAGAATTAGCTATTGAATTTTATCGATGATTTAATTGAAAAATATAATTACGAGAAAAATAAAAAGGAATTGAAAATAGGAAAGATAAGGTAAAAGAAAACAGAGCTTAGGACGGTACGTCTACTACGTGTACGTCAAGTTGGCATCGAACGAAACGTGATCGAGGCCTCACTTTCGAAGTTGCCTGCAGTACTCAGTCAGTCAGTTGGATTATGGCTTGGTCGCTTTCCTAACGACGAACCATGCTTTTACCAACGAGACGATGCTTTTAGACGCGCGTGACGTGCCGTTTTCATTGACGTATTACCGGTCTCGCGATAAACCAAAGAGAAAGAAAGAGAATGGGAACGCAGTCTGCTTTACTACTGATATAGAAGATCGAGTCAATGGAAAAAGCTACGAATGTTCCTTCGAAAAGGGATAACTTATTGAGAAAGTACGAGGAAAATGCAAACTTTACCTTCTCAAGAACTTCAATCATTCGGCTCGACGATCCAGACATATTTCACTGTCATTTACTTTACCTCCCTTTCAACTCCTCACCCCTCCCCCCTTCCCTCCCCATTACAGCTCTCGCGCTTCTAATTTTCTAAAGAGATCCCGCGAGATTCCTATAGATCGGGCTTGTATTAAATTCTACCGCTTGATTTCCATTTAAATCATTTTATCATACTCACGGAATCGCCGCGGATACGAAGTCACATGGGACGAGCACGAAAGAGAAAAGAAAAATCGACGTAATGTGCGAGGAGAAACGGAAGTGGGTACCTCGAAACGTGCCGAGGCTGCGTGCCGATTTTACTTTCGTACGGTGGTATTATTGCGGCGGCATCGTTACCCGATCGAATTCCATCCTCGTGCCTGCACGAATATTACCCTGTCTACAATCTATACTTGCTATCAAGGAAGCCGAAATTCCTAAATCTATCGAATTGTCAGATTCTAACGAAAGTATTCATTCGCATTTTTCATTTCTCAATCGAAGTTAAATCTTTCTACGAAGAGAGCGAGAGGGGGAAGGAAGGGAGGGAAAGGAAGAGGGAGAGGGAGAGAGAGAAAGCTCATCGTGTCGTGCACAAAAGACACACAGATCGATATACGACGAGTCAAAGTATGTGAATCACGTCCGAGGGTCATCGAACTCGTCGATGTCGTTGACTTTTTTAGCGACACAGTCGTAAAATCTCTGTCGCGCATTATTGTATTGCGCATACGGTGATTCGAGTTCTCTTTTCCTTCATTTTAACTTCGAGCAAAAGCCGCTTCCAAAGCGATGTATATCACGCGTTCAAAGGGACATCAAGGATCGGTATGCTTTGAACGAAAGAACGCTGATGAGAGAATGAGGCGTAAGAAGGGAAAGGGAAAAGAAGGGATAGGGAGGGGAGATAGAAAGGGAGAGAAAGAGAGAGAGAGAGAAAGAGAGAGAAAGAGAATCGATCTCGACCGCAAATCTCACAACGCAAGTCGCATTGAGAGTCGACGTCGAATCAATTTCTAAGAGTCGAAAGAGAGGAATACAATTTACCTATCGGTGCCGGCGAGATCTCGCATGAAGGAAATCTAAAACACTTCCTGGAGAATTCCTGACACTCCAAGTGGGTCGTATCGGAAGAAACGAAAGTTCAAATGCGACTTTCGTACGTGCTACGAATCGATTGTTATCGGCATCTACGATTGTCCCTCGGAGAAACGAAAGGAAAGTTCAACTTCGATCTATTTCGATTAATTATGGGCAAATTGATACTCGATGATTAACTCCTAATTCTATTTATATAATCCCTGATAAACGTTAAGTTTAAATCGTTAAAAAATATAAGATAAAAAAAAAATAAAATCGGCACGTTATAATAGATCAATCAGCATAAAAATAAAGTTGAATTTTTTTTTTTTTTTTTTTTTATAGACCTCAAATGAGAACGAGCACGTGGCCGACTTTGACAGTTGTCGAGTCAGTAATCTTTTGAATTCCGACTAGTAAACATCGCAGCTCTCTCCTTCTATGCATTTAAACTTAAATAATTTGTATTTATGATTATTTTACATTTATTTACATAATATCGCATTTTATTTGAACATTATTATAAAATAATTTTAATTTGCATTTTTTATTTTGAGTCATTATTCGCCAGTGATTTAAACAATAATGTGGACACTTGGATAATTTTCGAATCAGTCTTCCTTTATCAATAAACATCTCAGCTCTTTCCTCTTTCCAATATATACAGGTACGTTTAAATTATTTATATTTTCGATTACTTTTAATTGATTATAAAAATAGTACAGTGTATATATAGTACTGCAATGTGATTTACTATTATTTAAACAATACTGTATTTAAATAATATGAAATTTTTGAAGTCCAAGCCATTGGAGTCATTTAAATATTTTCATAAAAAGTACTATACATATATATATATATACATATATGTATAAGTTAATAGTGTACTGCTGTAAATTATAATATACACTCTTTTAAATATAAGAAACGTTTAGTTATAAATAATTATAAATAGTTATTATGTTTTTGTTCAAACATAAATTTCTATTCTTGAACATTTTCAGTTCATTCATCGTTGAACTATCAACTACATTGGACACACATTTTTTGGACACAGATTATTGGACGACAGAACAGAAAGCTTTTCGATTTCATGAAATGTCTCTTCTTTTTTAGGAAGATATTTCCCTTTTTTTCGGATAAACAGATCTTGCGGCACAATCGGTTTTTTTTTTGCACTAATTAAAAAGGCATTAAAATCCAATTAATTTGCATTAATATACATCGAGTAATAATGTAAAATTGGAGTCAGATCGTTAGCTTGTAGGTTTCCAGAAACAGCACTTCATCTAAGTGATGAGATTATATATAATTTTAAATAGGAATAAAAGGAATAAAAATGTAATTAAAAAATAAATAAATAAATAAAAATGAGAAAAAGAAATAAAAGAAAAGGAAGGAGAAAGATAGAGAACCAGCTGAACCGCTCGGACACACCTCTATTAGGCTTCCACTTACCCTCTGCACTTTCTCCGGTCATTTGTTTTCCGAAAACGTATGTAGCCATATATCCAACGACACACTTTTTACAAAGGCTCGTTTTATGAAGCAAATAATTACGTATCTCTTCGATACGATAATCCTGTTCTACGTATTGAGCATCGTGATTAATGTTTTTACAACTATAATGCAAACTTTATAATAATAATTTATTATCTCTATTACCTTTAAATTTTAACATTATATTATAATATCTAATAATATATATATATATATATATATATATATATATATATTTATTTATTTATGTGTGTGTTTAATTAACCGTACTATTAAATATAAAATAATTAATTATGAAACAAAACATTATATTTAATTAATTCAATTAATCATTCCATGGGCGAGCGTCCAAATGAAATCACTTTACAGAGGTCCCTTTCACCAGACATTTTGACGAGTGTAATCTCGTATTCAGAAAATACACAACCGTATAACGGTTAATCGAAGATCGTCTAATTCGCGATTATCTCGATCTTTAAAAATAAACGGTAGAGAATATTAATTCATCGACTTATTCGTTGACCGACAAGAACAGTTTCGAACGTAGTACTTCGAACCACTCAGAAAGTTTGCTGCGCAAACTCAAGACGGAAATGAATTCTTATTTTTCTTATTACAATTTCCTATTTTCCTATTCATTTCCATCCGAGAAAATTTCCTCATTTGCTCGTTATAATTCTCGACTTCGAGGTAACTTCATTTTTTTGCGGTTTAATTTAACTTCTTCGTAAAAGACATCAAAAAGCACGTTAATAATCTAACGTTTTTTGTCTTAAAATTAAATAAAATGTTCTTAATAATGTACTTAGTTACTACAACGATTTCTGAGATAAGCTATCATTAATATCTGAATTAACATTTATAATGAAACAACTAGTAGTCTCTGTAACAATAATAAATTAAAGCAATTACGAAAGATATATAATTTTATCGTCCTTGTGAACAATGGAAAATTTTTTAATGAATATTGTAAAATGAAACAGTAATTACTGAAAATTGTTAAAGTCGAGACGAAACAATATATTATATTTAATTAGATTGGCTAATTATTTTGTGAAAAAAAAATATTAACATCGAAAATTTATAATTAAAACGATTGATAAAAACGTCCAAAAGGAAGATAAATAGCTGGCTGACAAAAGGAAATTTGTGGTAAAAAATGGAAGAAAATAACTCTTAATATGATGCGTAAAGATTTATTTAAATTTAACGTCTTTTTATATATTGTTGAGTTTGAAACGATAAATCCATTTCTGTATTATGCATACTCGAAAATAGATATTTCGATGGTTCATTTAGCAATATATACATATACATATATATATATATATATATATATATATATATATATATATATATATATACACTCTCTGTGTGAATATATGTATATGTTTAAAATTTAAATAAATATTTGAGAATATAATTAACATCGTTATAGAGAATTAATTTATACAACATTGCATAATATTTTCTTTTTTTTTTTTTACATATTAATTACAGTGTGCATTGTTCCAGAAGAAATATAGGAAAACAAAATTATCGAATACCAATGATATTCTCAAAGATTTTCTCTTGATAAAATGACTTATATAAAATATAATCAAGTTTTGTATTGAAACTGTAGTTTTCTACGATTATTAGACATATATGAGATTTCATTGTAGAGATCAAAAATATATAAATAAAATATACATTAGTCTATCAGGTATAGTATCGAAATTTTTATACACAATTAAATTGATTAGAACATATAAAATACTTAAGTTTCAAAAAGTTATTATGAAAGCAAAATATATTTAAATAGATCACACCTCGATCCATTTAATAAGGAAAAAAAAAAAGTTAGTAACTTCAAAAAAATCACAGATATGTTCTATTTCATTCAAGCAATAGGATTAGTGCATTTCATTTTCCTTCGAAAAATACTTTACTATAGATAATTTAAAATTAATGTAGAACTCTTGAAAAATGTACAATTATAGAAATATGTTTCCAATATTACTGATTGTTATTTGCGTTACCTTCATGCATTTACGAATCTTTCAATTATGAATTGAGACGATTAAGTAGCAATTAAGTAGCAATTAAGTAGCAATTAAGTAGTAATTAACTAACAATTAACTAGTAAGTTAAATAAATTCTCGATAAAGTACTTCGCAAAAAATAACTGTACTGTAAGGCAAATTGTTATGTCTACTACAATATATACCAGATATGTTGTTTACCTGCCTTCAATATTTATCCTTAAATATTACACAATAAATAAATGAATTAAAAAAAAAAAAATTATTGGAGATTTAAAACTTATTTTTGACTAAAAAAAAATATTGAGATAAAATTAAATATTAACTAATATTACATTACCAGTTAAATCAGATTTTTAAAAAATTGGAATAAAATTATGCCTAGACATTATTGGAAATGCAATTATGGAGTAAAAAGACATTCAAGATAGTTTGATCCCATATCTTCGTCCTATAGCACCAAATTGACACGTATAATTTAAAACCGCATATGATATACATATCTTATTTCGTCAATCAGAATGATGAAATCAAGCCATTTGTATTTGTACAATTTCTGGATTTGTTAATTCATTACAATGTCGATGCTTCTTTATCAGGAATATTTCTTAATTCATCATTTTCCCAATAATAAACTGGAGGTCCAGGAGTGAAGCAATACTTCATATTCAATGGCTCATCATTCTCAACGTAATACATTAAATAAAAATTACACATTTCGTCTTCGTTCGTAGGACCAATATTAGTCCAAGTATCGCGCATATTTTGCATAGTGCAACGAGCTGCAATTTGATCGTGCGTCGTTATCGAAACATTATTTTTCACAGGATAGAACATCTGTGGCGTAAGAGGATCCCTTTTACCAAGTTCAATCCATTTCCAATTGGGTTTTATTACATATCCAGAAATTACTCTACCCAAAGAATGACTATGCGTTCTATACGCTATAGGATATATAGTCTTATTTTCTTTGAGGACACAAGCAGTTTCCATATATTCAGTACTTCTAGGTGGTATAACACCTCCAGTTCCCAAAAGAAGTACACCAGCTAATTTATTTAGTGGATGTAATATATAATGTAAAAATACTCCAGAATCATCGGTACTACCATCTTTGAAATGATCAATATGAGCATAATGTACTTGAAGAACAATGTATTTAATTGGAGAATCACCTCCAACTTTGAAACCAACACCTTCTGGTAAATTCAATCGAGGCGCATCTCTAGCCCAAGCATACAAGATCTATATTATAAAAAAAATATTGACATTAATATTTCCTTAAATTTTTTTTTTATATTTAAACATTATAAGTTATGTGTTATTTACTTGAGATCCTTCACTGCAAGGAACAGCTGTTTCACGTTGGCCATTAAGAGAATGTGCCATCTCACCACAGTCCCATACAGACTTGGTACTTCCAGGTTTTGTACATCCATACAAGAGCATATGGTGAGCTGTTTCCATAGTAGCATTTGGCTCAAAGCCAACTATATAATAATTTCTAGATGGATCTACTTTTACCGGAGTGCATAAATATAATTCTGGCTATAAATTATAATAAAAATTATTATATTAATCATCAATATAATAACAATTAAACTTTTCATATCACTTAACTACGCTTTTGACAATGTACAATAACGAAGTTATGAAAATAATTATTAAAAAGCTTACATATTAAAAAAAGCATCATTTTCTATTACAATATAATACCAATAATCATTTTAAACTATAAAAATGTACTGTCAATTTCGTAATACATATATATATATATATATATATATATATATTCATAAAAAATATAAAAATTTACTTACCACGTTCGGGCTTACATTCGGCATAAGTAAAGAATATTTTTTCACGTTAGAACACTCGATAGACTTAAAAACAACGCCAATTAAAAGTACGAAAAGAAATAAATTCTTCTCATTCATTTTATTTATTATTTTTCTATTGTTATTTATGTAAATAAATAATAATTTAATAAAAAGAATGTAAGTTCACGTGCGTTCTTCCAAACTGTATAAGGTCAATACAACGATAGTATTAATATATCTAGCAAACACAATCACATAAGCTTTATATGTAGAAATGTACTAAGACGTGACTAAGTTATAACTGGATCGATTTTAAACGTCGCGCCATCTTTACAAGGGCGCGATAACACGTACATTATGAAATTGAAATATATTACTAAAATGTTATTTAATTGTTTAATTTAATAGAATAAACCATATTTAAATATAGATATACTTTATATTTTGTTATTAGTTCTAATTTTGGACGGATTCGTTTGATATAAACAATGTTATAATCTAGTACTGTTAAAACGTAAATGTTACTTACTCCCTCATCAAATTTAATGCAATTAGAAAAACATAAAATATTATAGATAAAAATGCTTAAAATTTAAATAAAATCTTAAGCATGATTTAAGAATAATAATACGTTCGATTATTGTCTTTTATTAATATATATATCCCGGATTTGATCTGTGAGCCATTCTATAGCCGGTTGTAGTCCTTCACCAGTAACGGCATTTGTTGCACGTATATGCCATGGTTTATTTTGTATTTTTTCAAGTCCAAGGCCTGAGACTAGTTTAACAGTTGTTAATGAATCAGGTAAATCCATTTTATTTGCCAAGAAAAGAATTGGTAATTTACGTCCTAAAACGATAAGATTACAAAATATTTTCGACTAAACTTTTAAATGTTTTTCAACAATCGTAAAAGTTATACCTGCTATATCAGGATGTTGAAGAAGCATATCTAATTCCTCTTTTACGACAACTAATCTTAGTTTATCGCTACTATCAATTATGAAAATGATCCCATGGCATTCTTTGTAATAATGTTCCCATAAGGATCTGTGACGATCATGACCCGACATATCGAATGCGGTAAAATTAACATTTTTGACTGGAAAGAAGATGGTGCCATTGTTTTGTAGAAAATTGTTAATTAATATATATATATATATACACACACACATATATATATATATATATATATATATGAATATTTATTTTATAATATAATTAAATACATATTACATAGAAATAGTAATAAATATCCGCTTGGCTTCTTCGACTTTGTGAGGTGTAACATCTGTTAATCGTTTACTACTACCAAATAAATGAGAACCACTGCACTATATCAGTTACAAGTTTCTTGGCGCGACTTTATTTAAATATGTGCATATGTATAAAATTTTAATTAATATATTGTAATATGGAATTAAATAAGTCATCTTCCAATGATAATAATAATGATATTAAAAGTTCGTCCGAAGGTATGAATTTAAATAATTTATACGTCAATACGTTAAACCTAACCCTTAAAAATATTACTTGGAATGTAATTGTTATTTTATGGCAATTTTAGATTCGTCAAGTGCAGAAAGAATAAAATTAGAGAAGGAAATAGAAGATTTAAAGCTTACTGTCAGACAATTACAACAAAAATTAAAAATTGTAAAGCTTAATAATATAAAAGAAAACTTAATTTCAAATAGCAGAAATAATTTTGCTGGTACAAGTAATCAGGATGTGTCAACAAATGTAAATTATGAGTTGTACAGATATAGTGGATTATATTGTGTACATAGTGCTAGAAATGAATATTTAATTGGATTTAATTCATCGTGGAAAGAACAAAAGCAAAATCTTTTTGCGATACAACTTCTCAAACGAGGCAAAAAGATACAGATAGGTAAATGGGTTATGCCTATGTCAGTTGACATAAATCAATTATTGTCTGAGGTATCACTCAATACAATATACAATATAATACCTTTTGTACAAAATTGTAAGCACCATTGCAATTGTTATATATTTAGATTGCAACAGTATCAAGAATTAAAGGTATTTATTACTATTAATATTTTTTTCAAAAAAATTACTATGTATAAGTTGATAATAGAATAATAAAAAGTATTTTTTCTTTTTTTTTTTTTTTTTTATATATATATTTCAGTCTTCTGTTGACAATTTGAGTAATTGTAACGTGCAACCAAATTTGGGATATACATCATTTATAATAGAATTATTAAATGTATATGATAAGATAAATGAAAGTTATGCCAATATTACAATTTATTTATGTTATGATTCTAAACATGTTAGACCAACTGAAATCAAACTTGAAGTAACTGGAAGTATAAAATATGATGAACAAACTGAAAAACAATTGAGAAAATCTCTAAAAAGATTTTATTCTACTAATTTACAAACAGCATTTGATAATATTTTAATAGACGATAATGCACAATTTACATGGACAAGAGTGAAAAAGGAAGATGCTACATTAGAAATCAATGTATGTTTAATAATTATTGATATCAGTTTTCTTATTTGATTTTCTTCTAGTATATAATAAATATTTAAATATTTATAGGAATCCAGTAGCTCAGAATATGATTTGTCAAATTTAGAAACATCTCAAAATAAAATATATAAAAGAAAACGGAGAAGAAGAGTATCACAAGTGAAAAATAAAAAAAAGAATAAGAAAGATAATATTAATAATAAATTAGATCTGCAGGATACAGATAGAAAAATTCCAAAGCAATCGTCACAAAAAGAAAAATACGCAGAAGCAAGTACAAGTAAATCTATGAAAATTGCGCATACTCATAAATTGTCAAAAGTGCAAACAAAAACTGTTAAGAGTAGATCAAAAAATAAATCATCTCTAAATAACTTTACCATTGGATTACGCTCAGAAGAAAAATCAGAAAGTACTTCCAAAATGGTACAAAGTAAAATAAAAGTTAAACCATTATCAATTAAATTACAAAATATAATGAATAATCATACTAGTACTCCTATACGATCAAGTAAACGAAATCATACTCCATTTAAAGAATTACCAAAATTAGATATAAGTGACATAGTTGATATTAAATAACAAAAATAATAAATGTTATAATAGTCATCAAATTTACATACATATATATATAATGTATTGAAAGTTTAAATATCGTTATATTACTATATATGTGTATGCACATATTGGATACGTAGACATAATTAATTAATAATTAATAATTATAGTTTAAAATTTTATACACATGTAATCGAATAAAATTACATGTAACCGAAATAATTTAAGAATTTTGATAAACAATTATATATGTTTATAATATTTCAACTTTGTTATCTCTTAAAAAATGGACCTTTTACGAACATCAATGTTGTTAACAACAACAAGTGGGTGCAATGAAAATTGTGAGTGCTGTAAAAGCATCCACCGTCATTCAATCCTCAATATTTAACTTACATGAGAATTTTTCGACATTAAACCCAACCGTGGGCACTATGTCTATGCAACGGTCATCCTCGTGTTTGAAATTATTTATGACCGTCGACTTACCACTGTTGTTAAGCCCCACTACTAAAACGTTTACTTCCTTCTTTCTTAATCCTAGAAGATTAGCTAACCGATCAAATAACCCCATTTTTATTCTCCAATTTTGTTACATTCATTGAAAGTCAATATTCCATTATTACCCCGTCTCGTAATAGCGTCAAGTCTAGTTTTATCTAATACTAGAACTATTGGCAATTATTTCTGTGTATTAAAGTCACCCTTTGCTCAAAACATTTGTGACTTCAGCGACAGATATGGACAAAATATGAACTACAAGCGTAAGCGGGGAACATATCACCAAGCACTATCCTATCGGTCTATAAGCTTGAATAATTTATATATTTCACATATATGATAACGATCGAGGTAATTTGGACTAAAATAAATAGTGTTAGTAGACTAGTAGACTGTAAATTTATACTTTTCATTCTCCCACATTTATATCCTTCTTTAAGGCTGTTCACTGTCTTTGATTTTTTAATGGTTTACGCCATCAAAAAGAACAGGGATAATTCTTAATCAATTTTAATAAACAAGGTCTCATTTTAAAGACAAAGATATAATCTCTCGTAAGGTTTTGACAGATTTTTTTTAAAGATTTTTATTTTTTGAAAAAAAAAAATCATATTAAAAAATCATATTAAAAATTTTTTAGAGAATAGTTTATCTACAAATATACAACTTTTTCAAAAATCTGTCAAAACCTTACGATAGATTATATCTTTGTCTTTAAAATGAGACCTTATTCATCTAAATCGGTTAAGAATTATGCCTGTTCTCATTGATGGCATAAAGCATTATAAAATCAGGTGTGATCAGCCTTAAGGTATACTTTATATGTATTTTAAAAAATAGTAAAAAGAGCAAAAGAAGAATTTAAAAAATTGATCATATGTATGTAATAAAATCATAATACCTAGAGAAAAACTGTGAAATAATATTTATAGGAAAAATTTTTATAAATACAATTGAAACCAATCATTTTTACTGCTTGATAAATCTAGTATTAATCTAGGGACAAAAGTAATACACATTTTATCCATGTTAAAATGATTAAAATAAAATTAAATTAACTATTATATATTTACAATAAATATATTAATAAATGAACAAAAAATATTTATGTGTGTGTGTATAAATTTTTCTTACTCATACATATATTGTAGAAAAAGTAATATAATATATTATAGTTGATAATCACGGATTGTAACATGTGCGCCATGTGAATTTTGTTTGCTAGTGTGGGATAAAAAAAAACATTAAATATCTAAACAGATAAGAAGTTAAATCAATTTTTCATTGTTCTTTAATAGAATACATTATCAGTTTTAATTGAGTGTATTATAATATTAAAAAAAAAAAAAAATGGTGAGTATGAGAGATTTTATTAACCTTAGAAGATGTCATATTTTAAATATAGGTTAATTACATTTTTATATTATTTTGATTATAAAATTAGCCGAAGGGTAAAACGAAGAAGTTTATTGACAAGAAAAATTCAGTCACATTTCATTTAGTACATCGTTCACAAAAAGATCCATTGATAGCTGATGAAACAGCACCACAAAGAGTACTTGTGCCAGCTGGCGAAACACAAGCTACTAAATTAGAAAAGAAACCATTGGATAAGAAAAAACGTGTAGAAGAACAGCAAAAATATGGAATATATTTTGATGATGATTATGACTACTTGCAACATTTAAAAGATGTTAATACTTTGGATGTTGAATGGGTACATGTTGATCCTGTAAATGTTAACGAAGATAAAAAGAAAGAAGATTGTAAGCTTAATTTACCATCATCTGTATTTGCTTCAAATGTTGAAGAGAAAATTGGTTTGCTAAATAAAGCTGCACCAGTATCTGGACTTAGATTAGATATAGATCCAGATATAGTAGCGGCATTGGATGATGATTTTGATTTTGATGATCCAGAAAATGAATTAGAAGACAATTTTATAGAATTGGCAAATGCTAAGTGTTGTGATGAAGGAGACCTTGAAGATGAGGAATATGGTTAGTATATATATATACATAATATGAAGGATATATAATTATTTGTATTTTATATATTATATATATTATTATTGTGTAAACTTATAGAAGATGAATTTAGCGAGGAAGAAGATACCGATGCTTCAAGTAATGGTCAGATGGAACTTTCCGATGAAGAAAGAGATGAATTATGTAGCTTAAATGGTCCTCAACATACTTTCAAGGATGAAGAAACAAAGTCAAGATTTACAGAATATTCAATGAGTAGTAGCGTAATGAGAAGGAACGAGCAACTGGCACTGTTGGATGAAAAATTTGATAAAGTCTGTATCTTCTATAAATATTATCAATATATAAAAATAATATTAATAATTATAATTTTTTATTTTAGATGTATTCCGTATACGACGATAATGAGATTGGTGCTCTAGATTGGGACGACATAGAAGGACATATTGCATCTGATTCTAATATGGTTTTACAATGTGCCAAAGAATTTGAAAAATTACAAAAAGAAGATGTAGGTATTCAATTAATTTTTATGTGTATATTATTTAAATAGATATTACATGTATTATCATTTTCAGATGGAAAATGTAGCAGAACTTATGCGAGAAAGAATGAAAATTATAGAACAAGAGTACTCAAGTTCTGATGAAGATGATTTAATAAAGTTATTTGTTGATGCTAGAGAAAAAGATAAATGGGATTGTGAAAGTATTATAAGCACATACAGTAATATTTATAATCATCCTAAACTTATTGTAGAACAAAAAGTAAGCCATAAAAGAATATTATTTACTTTAATTTTTTAATAGTTTTCTTGAATACTACACAATTTTATTTTTTATCATATTTAAAAGGTTCCAAGGAAAATAAAAATTCATTCTAAAACTGGTATACCAAAAGATGTATTAGATGGATCACCAGGAAAATTAACTTCAAAAGCATTAGCGCAATTTAATTTACAAAATAAAGATACAAAATCGACAGATACACGATCTGTAGCAGAGACTATGAAATCTAATTTAAGTGTTTTAAGTATAAGGCCCAAGGATGAATCTCCTGATGAAAGAAAAAAAAGAAAAAAAGCATTAAAAGAATACAGAAAGGTAATGAAACCTACTAAATCTTTCATGAATTTTCAAATGAAAAATATATCAATATATATATATATATATATAGTATTTTAAAATCATTTTCATATAATTATCATAATTTTAGGAAAGGAGAATAGAACGTAAAGCCAACAAAGAAGCATTCAAGGAAGAAAAGAAACGACAAGAGAAGATATTGCTAAATACTAGACAAAATATTCAGGGTAATCGTATATTGTAATGAAGTGAATGCTGTAAAATAAATTATATTTGTTGTTTTTATGTATCATAAATAAAAAAAAAAAAAATTTTTTTAATTTAATATTTTTGTTTTATAAGAGAGATTTTTTTTTTTTTATATATAAGGGGTCTTATAAAACAGAATCTTATATAAGAGAGATATTTTATATAATAAGTTAGTATTTTTAATATTATCTCTTTTTCTTATTTTTTATTTTTTTTTATTTTTTTTTTTTTTTTTTTTTTTTTTATTTTAATTTGCAATGGAGTAATTAAATTAATTTATTCATGCAGATTGCGTCGAGACATTTTACGTAATATCTACTATGTAGAAATCTGTAGTTTCAGCCAGAAACGAGACAGATACAAGAGAATCTTATCATTGTCGAAATTTTTATAGAAGGATCTAACAATGTAAATTTCGACGAGTCCCGTTTTTTCACCTTGTTACGCATTGGAAATTACTCCGTGTATATATATTCTTGAAGTAATTCTAAAATTATCGAATGTATTAATTGTTTAATCTTAGACGTTTGCAAAGAGAGAACTTCGAACGTTTTCTCTTTTATCGTAAAGTTTAAAAGGCAAAGTATTTTTTAGGAAACTCTTTTTTCTCGAAAAATGTCGAAAACAATGTTACGGCCAACAGCGAGTTCAGACGTAATTCTTGATCGATTATGATGAACAAAGTCTCATTTTAAAGATAAAGCTTTAAATAAAGATATAGCTTTTTTTTTTTCGAATATTTGATTAAGCTTTATTTTTATGTATAAACTATTTTCAAAAGAAGGATGATTTGTTGACACGATTTTTTTTTTTTTTTACAAAGAAAATAAAACTTTTTTAAAAATTCGTAAAGCCATGTACTCGATTAAATCTTTATCTTTAAAATGAGATCTTGTTTCGTCGTTCAAAATCATATAAAGAAAAATTATCCATTGTACTCATTCTTGGCGTAATCCATTATAAAATCAGGGTTTTGATGAATAATCTTAACAGATAAAACCTTTTTTGCCAGCAAGGAAATTACGTGTGATATATAGTAATATTAAATAAGAGTGGGGCAACGGCCAATTAGATTTCTTCCAGTATTAAACTCCAAAAGTCTATGCAGTTGTGTGTATTCGCGTTGTCGGATAAAGAGAGTGCGTGGAACAATAACCACGTGAGACCACGAGATAGAGCGCCATCGTTTAAGGCGGGGCAGAAAACGGAAGCTCCAAAGTCATATGATCGATTTGTAATTCCTATAGCACTGTTCGTTATTCCTTTCATTCGTTGCAAAGATGGCTAGTCAGACGCAAGGTATTCAACAACTTTTAGCAGCCGAAAAACGTGCTGCTGAAAAAGTTGCCGAAGCTAGAAAGCGTGAGTTTTTTTTTCTAACAGTTGTGATTTATTATATATCGCAAGGATCGTGAAAAACTAATTAACGTAGAATTATTATTAATCAATTTACAATTGGGTGTAACCGCTGTTTGCTAAAAGTGATATAGAAATTTTATTTATATAAATAAAAATTTTCATTTATCGTGTAAATTTGTGATGAAGATTTCTCACTCAACGTTTTCAGACATGATGGTGTACAGTATTATGTTGGTATACATTTAAGATCAAATAAGTTCTCTCTAATAAAAATTAATGTGAAATATAATATTTTTTAAGTTCATATATATGCTTATATATAATATCCTGTATAGAAAATTCTGTATTTATAAACATTGTATTTATATATTATAGGTAAAGCTCGTAGATTAAAGCAAGCCAAAGAAGAAGCTCAAGATGAAATTGAAAAATATAGACAGGAACGAGAAAAACAATTTCGTCGATTTGAGGCAAAGGTGAATATTTTTAAATATCATTAAAATTACATAATTGTATCTATTAAATTTTATATGTATTGATAATTTATATATCGTATGAAGTTATCAAATGATAAAAATATCATTTTGAATAATTATTCGTTTCTATTTAGCATATGGGTTCGAAGGAAGATGTAGCTGCACGTATTGAAGCCGATACCAAAGTAAAGATTGAAGAAATGAATCAAGCCATTTCCGTGCACAAAGATACAGTAAGTAATCCTCTCTATTTTCTAAATTTTACAATAGTATTACTCTTTAAAAACAATGTATTTATTGTTTGTAATTAGGTAATGTATAAAATCTTGGAATTGGTGTACGACATTAAGCCACAATTGCACATGAATTATCGCAATGAAATGTAAACTCTAAGGAATATATATATATATATATATATATATACATATAAATATATATATATATATATATTCAACGATTATAAATACTACATTTTATGCTATACATGTACATTAAATATTATTTGCTATATCATATCTTAAAACATATTTATCACCGTTATATCATATGTTGATCAGGAAATCTTATATATGTACTGTTTAGTCATAGACAGTAATATTTAAATTCTTAGAGTCTTTCCTGCAATTGTTATAAGACAATAAATGTAATTGTAACTATGTTATTACCAAGCTTCAACCACCAATATAAACAGTCACAGAATTAGCACAGTAATGAGAATGATAGAAGTTTAAATAAATAAACATTTTCTACCTGCCGTTTCAAGGCCTAGGGGCGACAGATAGAAGTTTAAACACCGATATTTATTAGTACTGTTTAAGGTGATGGTAACAAATTGTACAATGTTAATGTATGTTGGTAGATGTCATTCCATGATCTGTAACATCGAGGACAAAAAAAAAAATATTTATGTCATCTACAGCCTCTCTAGGTTTACAAACAAGCTCCCAATCCAATGTAAACCTTGCGACGATGTAGAAATATAATATTCCCTTATAAATATTATATGCTTTGTTAAGTTTAACGATTATGGGTAACCTTGCCTCGCGTGTATACTCTGTCTCTGTAAGTTGGTTGATTGTCTGTACAGTATTAATGTTCAAAAAAATAAAAAAGAAAAAAAAACGGTAACACCGTATTTTCCGACTCATATTTTATATCATAATAATAGTTGTAACTTATTACAGTTGATATTCCATTAGAAAATCTGCATCATACATTGCAATATTATTAAATACTTTCATTCTATTTTAAATAGCTTTATATACATTACCCTATATTTTTATGATTACATAATTGAGACACAGATGGCCTTGAAAAATATACACAATTGTAACTTTTTTGCCATATCCATGGCATTTGAAGCTTGCGTGATAAATATCATATACATAAGAGAAAAATCGTCGAAATTCGATCACATTGTACTTTCTTAATTTGTAAAAAAAAAAAAAAAAAAGAAGAAGATTCCTTTTAAATAGATATAATATGAAATATTTATCATGAATAAATATTATAAATATCAAGCTTTTTCCTCGTAAGTTAAAAATTCTCAAATTATATTGTATTTCGAAATAATAATATATATCTATCAAATAAGAGGGATTCGTCAAGAAGGCACAAGATGACGCGTTGGTAGAGGCACACGATTGGCCAATGTTCGTGGCTCTCCCCGTTGGTGCGTATACAATCTATGAACTGGTAGTGGGGGAAATCAGCTGTGCAGGTACGCGAGAATATCCCCGCTCCGCCGCGCGGTAGTCGTTTGGTGGCCAACGAGTTGTAAATACGTGCGTGCGTCGCGGGCGCAAGTAGCGCCATTCGATAGTCGCCGGAAGGTGATTCGATTTTGCGAACTAATCCACGCCAAGCGGAACGGAGTTTCAGTCTGTCATTCCGCGCCGAGAAATGGAAGACGACGAGACGCTTTCGTTCGGTGAAAACGTGAGCACGTTGCCGACCTACGAAAAGGTTGTCGTCGCGTGCGCATACGCGGTGACAGGTGTGCGGGTAGGAGCATTTTAAAAAATCCTCTGGTTATGTCAACGGACGCGACACCGTCCTATTACGATCGTCTTCGGATTGAAAACGAGAACACGCCGAGGGAGAGATCTATCGTTTATTTGTCATCATCATTATCAACATCATTATCATAAGAAGCTCCCTACGACTGTTCTCCGTCAAGGGCATATTACATCGAGTGTTGTTTATTTTTCTCTTTTCTTATTCCTTTATGTACCCTGTCATTTCTTTTTTCCTTTCTTTCTTTTTTCCCGTGACAGTGTCACGGGATTCGTAACGAAATACCTGTTCTCTGTCTCCTCCTTGAAGCTATCTTAGTGGCAAGAGAAGAAGAAATATGTGGTGCCTCGTAAGCCAGGCTAATTCCGTCATCCTCGAAGTTCAGGTCGATCCCAAAGCCATCGGACAGGAATGTCTCGAAAAGGTGAGTCGTTTTCTTCTTTTGTTTTGTTTTGTTTTTTCGTTATTCTCTTTTTCCTTTCTTTTCAGTTTCCTTTTTATTCCAATCTTTGATCTCTGATTTATCATGTAATTTAATATAAATATTTTAGATCAATGAAACAGATCAGAACGTTTCAGCGAAATCGTCGAAATACGCGCCGTCTAGCGATTCTCCTGATGCTTGTTTGCGATTGGTCCGTTCAATCGTTGCAGTTGATTTGGCGAATAGGAAACTTCACGTATATCGCGTCCTTTGTTTGAAAAATTTAAATCGAAAAGTAGTCTTTTATTGAGGATAAATGAAATCAGGAAAAGTACAAAGGCAAGAAATACCTTGCAATTTTGCTCCTTTGTAATCATGAATACTTCTTTATCGTACGTTTTATCTTTTTTCTTGGTTATGATAGGAGAGATCTCCATTGTACTTTTTACGTTCTAGTACGCAATCGTAGTCCTTCAAAGAGCGCGTCGTTTTGTAATTTTCTCAAGGAAATCTGACCTTGACTCACTTGCCTCTTGGCCATTGTACTTGTTTGGCTTGATATGATGTTTTATAAAATGACTTTTGAATTATTTTAATTCTTAGTATTTATTTTATAATTAGGATATCATCGACCAGCTTATTTATTTTATTTCTAAGATCAAACAACTTGGTCGATATTAGAAAATTATTGATTATCGACGGATTAATGAATTATACATTACCGACAAATTAAATATATATACATATATATATATGTATGTATGTATATATATAATATTATCGATAAGACGAGAAATTATGAGGATATTATCGACGTAGCATTATACGAATTTAGAACAAGACAACTTTATCGATTGTTTACGAACGTTGTGAGAATACCTTAAAAAAAAAGAAAATAGAACAAATTAAAACGTAGATAGACATTTATACTGATGTGTGAGGGCTGCTTTATATGGTTGAGTCGTAACTCACGTGCGCAACAGATGTTCCGAAAATATTCGTTTATATAGTTACTTGATACGAAATTTGGGAAACATTTTTACATAAATGACTGAGCTATGCGTGTTACACGTTAGGACGTTTATCTTTTTTTTCTTTTTTTTAAATTTGCAATATGAAATATTTTTAAAAACTACGAAGAATATAATATTCATGATTCAACGTTAATATTAATTATTAAAGTATTGCGTGCGTTTTAATTCAAATAACGATCGACAGGTGTAGAGAAAGTACATTCGCGGTTGCATCAGGTTGATAAAATTACCGGAGCGTGTAGCCGATCTTTAAAATTAGAACGAGCGAGTAGCAGTGCAAATTTCGTCTTGCGCAATCTCAGTTTTCTCTTCTTTTCTTGTTCGTCTATGTGTGCGTTATATCGTTGAAAGAAAAGCTTGAATGCGTCCTTTATTTTTATCATCGGGCATAGATTTTTATGATATCGAAATAGGTCAAACGGAAGTATAAAAAAAACGAGTACCTCGTATCGATATCCTGAGGATATCGTAGCATCGAAAAAGGGACTTCACGGAAGCATGGTCTAAACTACTCGCGTACACGTACGTAATTGGAAAATGTGACCAGTACGTGCTTTCGCTTTTAACGGCTTCTAATCTATTTCACTGTTCAAGAGAGCACGGAAAATACGCTTATTTCGTGGGAAATTAAAGCGCCTTCTTTTCGATTCGATGAATTTCGTTAGAAATTTCTCATTGACGGTAAAAATCTTTTGAGATTTTTCTTTTCGAATTTTATCGAACATCTAATATCGTTTGCAGACGTTCGTTTAAAGATCCCAACAACTCGGTGTTCCCGTTAAGCGTGTACGAAACTCGTCCTAGTTTTTCGTCAATGAATCTCTTCTTCAAAAATAATCTCAGTCGTGATTAGATTTCGATGATTTAACGGTGTCTCCAGGGCAATCCAATTTGTCTGAAAGGATTAGCTTCGCGATAATATAAAACATTTATATCGTTTCCGATCGATCCTCGTGATTATCACCATGAACGACATTTTTTTAATGCAAAAAATTTGCCTATGACTTCAATTTTATTCATAACTCGATTTATTTCGATTTCCAAAGATTTTTCATAATTTTACAGAGAGAACTGATATTGATAATAAACTTTTCTTTTGACTTTTTTCCTTTTTTCTTCTTTTTTTTTGTTTTTGTTTTTTTTTTTTTTCCCTATTAATCAATACTAATAATTTATCCGTAACACGATTTTTATCATTATATTTCTGTTTGAAACTAATGATTCATAGAAGGGACCTGATGGTATGCACTTATAATGTTTATCCAGCTTATTAATTATTAATGCGTACGGAGAGAGTAATATATCTTCGTATGAACATTTATGATGCCAAATTTGCGCTTTATTACGAAATTATTTGAATATAATATTATTAACATTAATAATTAATTATAATAATTTATAAATTACATATAATATTATTAAAGTTCAAATGTTAATAAATACAATATTATTTTTCGGTAATTGTAGAAAATTAAATAGATATAATAGAAGATAATTTTATTCTCTTAAGATTTATAAGAAATATTCGTTTTAATTGTTAAAATGTGATGATAATAAAAAATTATCGATGAGAGAAATTTTTTTCATCATTATCATTATCATCATCATCATCATCATCATCATCATCCTTTTTTCGTGGATTATTTTTCTAAATTCATGAGATAATTTAGTTTCTCGAATTGATGGCGGCCATAACCAGAGTTATCTACTTAGACGCTCACGCGATTTATTTGCGAGAAAAAGAATAATCTAACGATTCTAGATACGCTCGCGTGCGCCTGCCTGATCTATACTAGTGGCTGTAATCACGAAAAGGATGGATATGTTGTTGGAGCCAATGTTGAATGTGGCACGAACTTGTTTGATTTAATAGCGATATTCGCCATTATTTTATCGGCCAATCGGACTCACGCTCGCTCACTTTATTTCACGGAAAACTAGGAACGTTAAAATAAGAGAAAGGAAAAATATCTTTATTGGCAATTTGACAAATTCATTTTTTAATAGATAATGTGACATGTAATTTCTTTTTTGTTTAATTCTATCCAAGTAAATTACTTGAATAATTGTTTCTTGATAATTGTTCTGCAATATAATTATTGTAAAAGATTCTTAATTATATAGAAAGAAATATTTTCTTTTATCCATCGATATATTTTCTTTTAGATCATCGTAATAATTTTCTTAGTCGAGCACGTTGTCTCTTCTTCGATGTGCAAAGCGAGTTACGACCATAGAATAATTTCAAACGATGTGCCGATAGTTCTGGAAATCTCTCTCTTTCTCTTTCTCTCTCTCTCTCTCTCTCTCCCTTGTCTGAAATTCTCGTCAAGCTTGGCCACGACAGATAGGGTGTCGCGAAAATTAGGTCGAAATTGGTCGGAATTCAATCTCGGAATTCAATTTGCCTTGCCTTTGTGTTTCGGGACCGATGCGATCAACGCAAAGCAGTCGTTTTCTAGATCTAATTTGCGTTTACAGACATCATGCTTCAGTCTGATGCTCAGTTACGTCAGTGAGAGAGAAATAGTAGAAGCAAGAAGGGGTAGAACGTTTCCACGTCTGATATGATCGTGATCGTACGAAGGAGGGGAAGAAAGATTTTATTTTAGCCGAGTATCGATTCAAATAAATTCGACGACTCTATCGGGAATAGAATCTCGAAGAAGAAGAAAAAAAAAAAAAGAATCTAATTCTTTCATATCTACGAATTGAATTGATTTTATCGTCTATCTGAACATTACACTCGATCACACGATAAACGCTTATAATTAATTATTAAAGAAGTGCTAATGATGAAATGACATATTTCAAAGATATGTTCGTAGTAATAATGACGTTTAAAAAAATATTGTTTCTTTTATCTTTTTTTTTTTTTTTTTCTTTTATGTAATTTTCTTTTTTGCAATTTATTTTTTTCCACTACTCGTTCTCATTGAACATTCATTTTATCGACGCATTAAGAAGAAGATAAAGTACAATTATTTTGCATAGAAAAACAAATGACTCAGCCAAGTGACACTTATAACCAAGTCAGTTAGTTGTCAAGTTGCATTCTATTTTCAACTTGGTTTTATAATAAACTTTGTCCTTTTTTTATTTCGAATAGCATAATGGTTTAAAAATATATGAATTTTATTATTTAAATTATTTTCTCACATAAGTTATGCTTTTATTTAAATAAATATTATAGCGAAATTATAAAACAATTTAATAGAGTTTCAGTGTTTGTTAATTATACATATATTTTTTATTTTTTCTCGTGCTTTTTTTTTTTTTGTTTTTTTTTTGTTTTTTTTTGTTTTTTTTTTGTTTTTTTTTTTTAAGTATTATATTCGCGCTAATAAATACACGTGAACGTCGCGTTCATTTCAAATATTACAAAGAATAAATGTAAAATAATTTGATACAAAATCCCTTTATATTCATAATTAAAATGAATCAATTCTAATCGATATAAAGCTTTAAATTATTTCATTCCAAATGCGTACGTAGAAATAAATGAGGTATAAACGAGACGCTCGTTCAATCTCAGTTGTACGATGGAATGCACTTCGTCGGTTTATTTCGTCTGTTTTTGACCGATCGGACAGTTCACGTCAGTTTCACGTGCTTCGGGACCAAAGTCCTCTTCGAATTTACGTCGGAACGAGTCGGACGACCGTCGGTAAAGTTACATGAAACTCTTGCCAGAGGCATTTTGCTAAAATGTGTGATCGTTTTCTAGGTGACGCTTTAGCTGAAGGTACGCAATATCGAAGAATTTTCACGTTGAAAAGTAGATATATACTTTGATCTTATATATAAAGGTGTTTTAACGTAAGGTGTTTCTGAGAGAATGCCAAAACATTTCCTGTCGTATTTTCTATCTTGCCATTTGATATATAAATAAAATCCAAAACGTATTATTAGATAATTAAACAAATGTAAGAAGTAGATGTTATCACAGATGTAAGCATATACTTATTACATATATAAGTATATTACTTCATGTATTTTAAAAGATCTGTAGAAACATTTATATCGAGCGGAAGATGAAATTTTATCGAGTACGTATTTCGATTCAACAATCTTAATGTTCATTGCTCTACATCGATCGAATAGAGGCATGTGAGAAAAGTATAAAACTACTTATTTACATCTTCTTCTACGTTCAAAAGAAATATATATCAGGGAATTGGTACGTGAAATTTGGCGTTTCCTCTTTTCGTTAGATATCCGATTTTTCATTGGACTCTTTGCTGTTCCTTTGATCTTCTCGTACAACGAACACGTAAGAATTCAAATTTCTTTCTAGGATTATAAAGAACTTTCTTTTCGATCTCTTTTCGATTTCGACAAGGGAAAATTTAGATTTTTTGTTCTGTTTTTTTTTTTCTTTTCTTTTCTTTTTAAAAATAAAAGTCATATCTTTTTTACTATAGATGTAAAAGTTTGGATTAAAATTTCATTAATGAAAGTATATTAAACATTCTTAATGAACTAGATAAACAAGTTGATCTTTACCCATTCCCAGGATTAAAATTGTTACTTTATTTAGCGAGAAAGAAAGAAGAATAAGGAGAAAACAAAGAAAAAAAAAAATAAAAAAAAAGAAAAAAAAAAGAAAAAAAAAACAGAAAAAGAAAAGAAGAAATGTTCTCGTAACTATTCGTACAAAGGAGGGTTGAAGCTTTCCAAGGAATGTGTTAGAGACTTTCGTAAGAATATAATTGAAACTTGAGGAAGACCCGGAAAGTCTCACTAGCATTATACAGGCCGTTACCTTCTTATACATAATTTAATTACTTCGCAATTTAATCGGAGCGACGTGCAAGCAAAGCAAGAACACCCTTTCACTTACAGTTTTATTTGTATCTTGTCTATTCTTTCTCTCTTTATTTAACTTTAATTATTTCTTTTATTTTTCAACATTTTCCATGTCTTTCCTCATATTTTTCTCTTCCTTTTTTTTTTCTTTTTTTTTTTTTTACGATCTCCTATAAACTTTGATATTTATCGTATACATATATATATATATATATATATATATATATATATATTATACAGTATATACATCCATACACACACACATACACACAGGTATATATAGAGTCCGTCGTCGGTTGGGCGAAAGTTTAATTAGGCGTACGAACGACATCCGATATCCTTGCACTCTTCTCGAGATATCTAAAGTAAGAAAGAAGAAGATAGAGAGACAAGAGGTGGGAGGAAAATGTTCATTTAACTTAGATCGTTTTCAAATTTCACATTGGTCTACGTATATCGAAAAGACGCTGATCCACCGTCGTAGGAATCTCATTACAGCACTTAATTGCGTTCCTAACGGAAATCCTTTCGTTGTTAAATTCTCTCTCGCTTTCCTTTTGTCACTCATTTTTATTCTCTTTCCATTTGTTTTTCTCTTTCTCAGTTTTCCTATTTCCCAAGACAATGAAAGTAGACACTCGTTGTTTCGTTTTCTTTTCTATCTTTTTCTTTCATTTCTTCGTTCCTTTTTTTTTTTTTTTTAATGCACTCATCCATGACCTGTATTATTTCTAATCCGTTCGTAATTCATTCGAACATACTCCATTCGGTATATGCTACAAATGTATAAGAGAGAGAGAGAGAGAGAGAGAGAAAGAGAACAAAAATATTTCTATTCCGTTGGATTTGTTAAAATGCGATTGAGTTTTTATTAACTTTATTCAAAAATGTCGATGAACAAATACGTTCAGAATATTAGATCTCTCTCGCCAAATCGACGCGTTTCGCGTTTTATTAATTGTTCCCATTTTTTTTTTTTTTTCATTCGTTAGCTATTGCATTTCGATCGATAAACGATATCCAACAGTTATTGTATGTTTTCTAACAATGTTGTAGTCAATTCAGAAAGCATCGATTTGTTGAAAATTAGTACGGAATTTGTATGACTAAAGTATCGTAAAACAATCAATAGATCATTATGAGAGAGAATTTGTATAATGTAAATAATACATAACTAATATTATCGTTATTGCATTTATTTTCAATCTATTTCGAGCTGTCAATTATTATTGAAACAACTGGACGAATTGGTTCTATTTCCGAATTCATACGAACGGAGCAACCACATTTAATATCGCGGTCGTCGTCGTCACACACCGCCGATCTACAAACTCCAACGCGCGTTAGAACACATAGTAAAGTTTTATCAATCAAGAACATGTACGCAAACGAATATAAACGTGGCGATCCGAAATGCTTTTTCCTTCCTTCTCTTTTCTTTCTTTCTTTCTTTCTTTCTTTCTTTCTTTTTCTTTTTTCTTTTTTCGTTCTCTTTCTCTCGTGTCGGGTACAGAATGCCTGCAACACAGTGTATCTAATTAATAGGATTAATTAAGAACTTTGTGCTAACGTTCTAGGCAAGTTTCCAGTAACTTCGTGACGATTTTTCTTTTCGTCCTTGTCGCACGTTTCTCCGCGTACGTAATTAGGTAACGTGGTTTCAAATATCCCGTCGACCCTTTCAACTCCTTTTTCTTCCTTTCTTTGAAGCATTTCTTCAATGAAATATTTGAAATAGTTACAAATTTCTAAATTCTCGTAAATTGTAAATCGATCAATCGATCTCTCTCTCTCTCTCTCTTTCTCTTTCTCTTCTCATACTTTTTTTCCTAATTTGTTCAAATGTCTTTTATGGAGATTGTGAATATACACGTTAGACTTCATTACATCATCAGCGATTCTGCTTTCCTACACATAGTAAACGATTGTGCAAATATCAAAATAAATAAATTTCATTTTTTCATCGGAAGAATCGAAGAATGGAATCTCGATTTAAATCACTCGTAGTTATTATTTTTTTTTTAATGATAATCCCATAGTGCCCATAGTGGTGAAACAAGTTTCGATGAAACGTATGGTTGAAATTTAAATGGTTGAAAAGTCATTTATGGGAAAAAATTGTTTATGAAAAATGTTAAAGTTTAAGAAGGTGAAGTATCTCATAAAAGTTATTAATTTTAATGATCGTTTAATTTCATCCATGTTAATTGGCGAAACAAGTTTGCGTAAGATCAAATAAAGTAAAGTTGCTTATTTATGTTAAAAAGAAAGAATATCGAGAAAGGTGAAGTCGATCATAAAGTTATCAGTTTCAACTATCGTTTTTACATGCTCATTGGTAAAACGAGTTTTAATGAATAAAACAGGTTCCATATGATATTCGAGTTTCATTCATTTCGAAATTCTTTCGATATCGCGTTATATTTATAAAACGTATATCTATTTTTGTTCTTGGCGAAGAAATGATAGAACAGGAGATAGTCGTGTTCTGGTGTTAAGAATTTAGCGTGAAAGTGTCTTTTTCGAGGATATGGACGTAGACAAAGGAGCGAGGTTGCGACCTTACGGAAATGAAATTGTGGAGAAAGGAAAAGAATGGAAGATGGGGAAACGGTAAGAACGACATGTGGGCGTAAAGAAAAAGAGAAAGATAGTCGAGGCCACAATCCAACACCTTTAAACTATTCCTTTGTGGGTTTTAAAACTTCAGTGGCGCTCGTATTTTGGTCTCCCTAGTGGCTCATCGATTGTTCTATAGCGCTACGATTCCCATTGGAAATTGTCTTTCCTGTCATTGAGGACCTAATCATTTCTCTCTTTCTCTCTCTTTCTCTCTCTTTCTCTCTCTCTCTCTCTCTTTCTCTCTCGTTCTCCAATGTTCTCGCATGGTCTCCAATGGACTATTACGATGTAGGTTGTCGAAAAATATCCGTGAAAATTCCCAGAGTGACGATCATCCACTAAATGATTTTTAATATTTCTTTTTTCTTTTTTCTCTTCTTATTTTTTTTTTTTTTTTTTTTTTTTTTATATTATTATTCATGGATATTGATACGAGGTAAATTTCTTTTTTCTTTTTCTTCTTTTTTTCTCTCGATAAAGCACGTATATAGAAAGGAGATATTGAACACAGAAAGTAAAAATTAAAAACAACTCCGAGATAAATTTTAATGCAAATGATTATTTAATGTTTTCATCGGAATTTTTCTTTCTTCCTTTTTCTCTTTCTTTTCTTTCTCCCGTCTTTCGTACAAAATTCTTAACTTCTCATTTAGATATCGCGAGTCTTTTTCATTGCTATCACCATTCTCAAAGTCGTCGGTTCTTCGTCGTATCACTGTCGTTTCTTAGTTCGAATATCGTGCGAGATGCAAGCAAATATAGCAGGAATTCCCCTTTGCATTGCGATCAGAGGGGTGTCAGAGAAAATGGGGAAAGAGAGAAGTCTACAACAAAGCCTCTTTGCAGTCGCTACGTTGCGTTCAACGGCCGTTGAATAAGGCAATATCCCCGGGTTTTATCGTACTCGTTTTGCATGTGCTGAAAAAGAGAAAGAAGGAACAACAGAGATAGAAGATGAGAAAAGTGGATGCGGGGGAGGGTGGCTATTATTACATCGGAAATTACTAGATTCACATTTTTTTTCTTCCTCTTTTCTTCGCCTTCAATTTTTTTTTCTTTCCCTCTCTCTCCTTATCCGTATGCCTATCTGTTAATATCGAGTCTCCCTTTACCACCCTTCCGTCTCTCTCTCTCTCTCTCTCTCTCTCTCTCTCTCTCTCTCTCTCTCTCTGTTTTCCTGCAATTTCCCTGCAATTTTCCTAGCTGGCGAAGCTCATTTTGCATCCACTTCGACGAACCACATATGGGAAAAGTTCGTGATCAAAATAGTCATGACAGTAACGTCATCCTTAATAATGTAACTTTCAGTACGATTTTAATACTGGTAAAGTTAATTAGAATTTATTGTTTATGCATGCAATTTGTATGAAATTTTATTTCGATTTTAGTTAGATCAAATATATAAGATACCATTAGGATTTATCAGATTTATTTCGAAAGTGATATATTGGTTTTAATATTGACGATATTTATTCTTTTTTTATTTTGTGTGCCAATTGCGTCGAGTCATTATACAAGATTACATCGTTATGCATGCTAACGTGTAATAATATCTCTTTCTCTCTCTCTCTCTCTCTCTCTCTCTCTCTCTCTCTATTTCTCTTTCTCTTTCTCTTGCTGTCTCATCTATGATCGTCCGTCATTACGAACTTTAATGGCCTGTCATTAGAGCAACACAAGTCGTTTTGCAGCGTCATACGAATTTTCACTACATTCGAACAACCGGTAAAAGGTGCGAATCTCTTGAGAGATAAAAAGAGAGAAAGAGAGAAAGAAAGAGAGAGAGAGAGAAAGAGGAGAGAGAGAGAGCTCTTTTATATAATTTTGTTCTTTTATCTTTCTCTCTTCTGGGATCTGATTAGACAAGTCAGAAGTTGGAAAGTTCTAAAGCCTCTTATTTGTGCTTTCATAACCGGTTTTATAGTGTACGTATTGGATTCGTAAAACATCAGTTATGATCCTGGTATATTTTTTTTTCTTTTTTTTTTCTCTATTTTTTTTTTGTTCAATAAAAATTTTAATCTTCCTCGATTATTATGCAAGAAAAATTATGTTTTTAAAGTTCGAGGTTAATATATCACGAATTTGTTAATATCAAAAAATTTTTCATATATTCAAGGGAAGATATGTATGTAATCATGGAGAAATCATTTCCTTACATAATACTATCAGTACTTTTATTAATTTTCATCTTAAATATTACAATATTTTATATTTTAAAATTCGTTCTTGATTTATTTTTTCGAATGAAATCGCGAAAAATTTGAGGTCTTTAAAGTGAGTAGGCTCGATTGGAAAAAAGAAAAAAAACAAAAAAAAAAAACAAAAAAAAAGGAAAAACGAGAGAAAGGAGAGAAAGAAGAGACGTTTTTGATTCGAAAGGGAAAGAATTTTTTTCATCATTCGTGGCTTACTTTCAGAATGATCATCGAAGGTCGAAATTTTTCTTGGAAACTACTAGCTCGCTTTTACACGGCATATCGTCGCTCTCGACATACCGTTGTATGAATCTTGGCACGAAGTATTACGAGCATTCGAGGACACGACGACACGTATGTCGAGGCGTGCGCCACTCGCGATTTGGAGGATATGTTCCGTGGAAGTTGTGGAGCGATTGGATTCTCGATATCCTGACGGAGAGATATACATACTCAATTGTGAATGCCTTTGAACTTCCAAGCACTCGTATTCTCCTTGAATAGATGCAATTTGAAGATAGAAACGCATTGATTTTATTAATTAGTTTCATGCATGAAAAGTTATTTTTAATCAATAAATATCACATATATTTTCGATACAATGAAAGTTTCAAGATGAAAATGTCTTCCAAGATGAAAAAACAAAAAAAAAAAAAAAAACAAAAAGGAAAATAAAGAAGTAGAAATAAAATATGTTCGATTATAAGCAATACAATTGTGCAACGTATACAAGAGAAAATAATTCAACGTATATACGATGTATTTTAATTATTAAAATTGAGTGAAAACAAATGGATTATCGATAATAATATATTATTCAACACGGTAATATATATGCATCTGTACGATATAAACGGAGTTAAATAATATGAAAAATATGAAATTTTGTTTACATTCAAATCAACAATATGTAAATTTTCTGTTTGTTTAATGTTTGTTCTTCGATATAATCATTAGGAAGAAAATAACGAGTACATACATAGATGAAGAAGTATTCTCAATTTTATAATAGAGTTTTAGATGATATTTGAATATACGAGATACGTCTAATAGAATATAGGAGAATTTTGCTTTCTGATCTTCGTGTTAACATCAAGATTCTCTTACGCTCGAAAAGAAAATGAACGCGGTTTAAAGATATGTAAGACCGTGTGTAATTAAATAATAGTTAATATACAGTATATTCTATTTGAAGTTTTTCCTCTTGGCTATTACCATCTCAAATTACATGCATAATGCGCACAGATGTTCCTTCGATGAAAGAACTCTTCTAAATTGAATTTGTAAAGACTTCCCTTTGAAAGTACACCTTGGAAGAATATAGTTCATTAAAATAAATCGAATGATTAATATATTAATCACTTTTGTTAAACTAATCTTATTTGTACTTAACTGAATAGTATTATTATATGCTAATGTTAAAACGATAGAAAATTAGAATAGTTCGTTTGAGAACTTATAATTAATATAGAATGATTTTTGAATCCCTTTGAAAAGTTTTGATCACTTTTGTTTGTCACTTAATCTTCAGTACAAGTGATTAATTAGAAATGTTTATCGTTTTATTTTCTTCCATGTCTTATTCCATTAGATTCGACGATCGTCGTATCAAAATGATTTATCCTTCGATTAGAATCAATTCGAATTCGACAGAATTTTTGAAATTCGTTAAAAAAGGATATTGACGTGAACATCGAACGTTCCATTATATTTTTTCCAATCTCCGTGTCGTGACGTTAAAGCACGCTGACATCTCGTCGATTCGAATTCGCTTCATGGTTATAGCCTAGGATCTCTACGGAGATGGAAGTAACCGAATCAGAAATCAGAGAATCGAAGCTCTATCGAGCGAGTTCTGGACATGCCGAACCACTCGGTTAAATCAAAAACGAATTTAGGATGTCTACCGTGCACCGAGCATAGACGTTCACGTAATTGGATTTTCGATATCGAGAGGCTCGCGAGATAAAGCGAATCTCGTTTGATAAGGAACAAGAGGCTTACGTCAGAGAAAACTCGACTCGATGCATTTTTTCCTTTTTTTCTTTTTTTGTTTTTTGTTTTTTTTTTCTCATTTCGGTCGATCGATCGATCGATCGATTTCGATCGTTTTCCAATGCATGTGATCACTTTAAACGACTCCTTATGATCGGGTCAATTTCTGTTAAAGTAATAAATGACGAATATATGAGATAATTTTGAAACATTTAACGGTAGCAATATTTATTTAAATAGAACGAAAAATAATTAAATTCTTTATTAGTTCGTTATCTCAGTTGATAGAACGTTCGGTTTAAACTATTAAACTTGACGCTGGTTAACGCATATCGAGATAAATAATTATAGTACAGAACGTTAGCCATGATACAAGATCAACCGGGGTATACACGACCTCGTTATGCTCGTTTTCTCGCATTTACAGACTACGCGTACATTTTCATCCGGGAAATATTATCCAAGAACCGTAGACCGGGGATTTATATCGTAAAGAATAACGGCGAGTTGAATCTAATGGCTATGTAACTTTTTGGCGACCCAGTTGTTCGTATCGAGAATAATCGAGACATTGAGAATCGATGGGGCGTCGAGGAAAAAAAAATTGTTCTACTGCTGCTACTGCTGCTGCTGCTGCAGCTACTGATGGTGGTTGGCGAGTTTTCGCTCTATGAGAAATATATAAACGATAATTCAAATTTTTCGCGCTCCAAATAATTTAAAATAAGTTCCGTGAACTCGGGATCTCGTTCATTCGAGAAAAATACTTGTAAATTCATAGAAATATTAAAAAAGTAAAGATTTATATTTTCTGCATATATATATATATATTTGTTTGTTTGTTTTTTGTTTTTTTTTTTCTAACGTAATGAAAAAATTCAAGCTTTCATAAAGATTTTGATTGTGGTCCCTATAGAATTCACCGACTTTGCAATTCTATTTCGAACCTTTCAGTCGCTCGGAAAATATTGAAAGTATCTCGGTTAGAATCGAGGTCCCGTCGTTCATAGAAAGCAAAGATTGGGACAAAGCGATCGTGATACTTTTGACTTGGCAAAAAGGGAGACATGTAGGTTACCAGATGGACTTTGGTGTTGACTTGTCGTCGTTCATTGATCTGATGGCATGCGGTGTGAGAGGAAATTGGGAGAAATACATTAAATCCTTTAACAGGTTGGCAGCAGGAAATGAAGAGATCGCCGCATTTACCTATATTCGTAATGTGTTTCCCCTGTTTCCATGGCGACATTGCGAGCAAGCGAATTCACTAAATTAGTTAGCCTTAAATTAAATTCTTGAATAGGATCTTACATACGTTTGCTAGTTTCTGTAATATTTTACGAAACTTTCTAAACAAACTTATTCCATTCACATTTCTATTTACATTTTTGTTCAGAACATTATACATATTTAATAATTTAACGATTTTTATTTAAATTGGATTCACATTTTTATCTCTTTCCTCCCTTTTCTTTCCCCCAACGATTTCTTCCATCTGAAAGATTTTCTTTGAAATTATCGTCTTCTCATAACTCTATCCCTGGTTTTTGATCGATGCTCTTGGAAACTTCATTCTAACCACGAGTAGGTAATCTTTGTTCGTTCGTTCCTTCTTACTTGGGTTATGAGAAAATTTCTTACCGATAGGTAAATGCATTCATTCTATATGTCGGTAGTACGCGATAGATGAATGGATCCCATGGTTATAAAGAATTTATAAAGGGCAAGAAGTTCGATTTTGAGAAAAAGATTAATGCACTTGAGATTTCTTCTAACCTCTTCTTTCTTTTTCGTTTCTCTTAGCCACATTTTCGCGAAACTTTGATAATACGAAGAATCAGCGAATAGTGTAATAGAGAAGTTAGATACACGTTAGAATACCTTTGTGGAATATTTTATAAAACTTGTACATGATAATAGATAAGGCATTCCCAATTATATGGTAAAGATACGTGAACAAAAATTTCATTATAGACCGAGAATAATTAATCTCCATCATAGTAATAAATGTTATAATATCGTGGCAGAGTATACTTGTTTTCTTATTAAAAAGAATTTAAAATAGTCTATAGTAAAGATATTTCTGAATTTTTATCGAAACGATTAAAAGTTCGAGGCACAAAGTTTATCTTCGTTAAAGCAGTGAGCGTGGATTCGCATTCGAAAAAAAAAAGAGGGATTAGTTTGTAAAAACGTGAACAAATTTTTGAATCGTGAGAGAGAGAGAGAGAGAGAGAGAGAGAGAGAGCAGAGGATCCACGAAATCGGAATTCTCGTGTGACCGAGTAAATTCTGTTTCACAGTGTAAAGTCTATTTCGTTTACGAGTTCTGCCTCGATGCGGTACAATTTGTTTCCTTGTGTGATAGAACTCATCCGTCATGTCAAAAAATTCGTACGGATGATTCTATCCAAGTTCAATGACTGTTAAATCGTATGTCCATACACTCCAGAAAACGTACGTGGATAATTTGTCACGGGGAGAAAATTAATATTCGTAGCGATATTCATTTACATTTTGTATTTAAAATTTTAATATTCAATGGTCAATGGAAATTTTTATTAAATATTTTCCACCGGTTAATCTTCACGTTCTTGCAACCTAATAGAATTTTTTTTACAAGCATTTATTATACTGTTCACACATACACACACGTACACACATACACATATACATGTATGTTATTATAACATCCGACTTTCATGATGAAATTAAGTATAATTCCTGGAGAAACGTTACTTGTTACCCATTGTAGCCCACAGTAGGATGCATTGCTGTAATTTTATGCTACTTTACAGAGATAGGTTTTCTTCTTCTCTTATCTGACTTCAAAAGTGAAACGTTACTCGTGTCACGTCTTGTGAACATATATCACCACGTTAACTCGAGAAAGAAGAAATGAGAGAAACAAACGGAAAAGAGAGGACGCGCTGCTATAATTTTACTTCTTCATCACAGAGTACACCGTATAATTTTGCAGCTCGTGGCACCGGTAACTTCGTAACGGATTTATATCTCGCAAGTAACGCACTTTTAATAGATAACGTAATTTTAAATATTCCTATTTCGCATTTAAGCCCATTTTAATCAATTTTATTTGCAACTTACTACTTATATTTTTTTATTTCATTTAATCGTTCTAGATATAAATTCTCCTCTTTCTCTTTTCTTTCTTTCTTATTTTTTTTCTTTTTTAACCACGTCGATTAGAAAATTTTCTTTTAGGTGCTCGAAAACGGCGAACGATTCTAATCTTCAATTATTCTACGATCTCGGTAAATCTCCGGTAAGAACAAAACGGGTCGCGTTATCTCCCTTTCTTTTCTTCTTACTCCTCGCTTTTTTTTTCCTTTCTTTCATCGTCCTTTTTCTTTCTTTTTTTTTTTTTTATTCCCTTTCTCTTCTCCTTACTCGACGGAAGCTTCATGCATTTTTTTTCAGATTTAAAGGCTGCATTTAAAACGCTTCATTACAGTCCAACACGCGCGTGCTGTCCCAGCCACGGCCGTGGATTATGCATCTCTCATTTGCCGCTGGAATATGGCCGACGATTTAGATTGCAGAACTCGGTTGCAGCAAGTAAAGATTAGTGTGATCGCGTCCTTCGCATAGTATATATAATATTCGTGCTTCGAATCGAACAACGCGTGTTTGGCTCATTCTATGCGTGCGTCATGTTCTCTTCGGAATTATCATGCTTCTCTTTCGTTGATGCGATTTGCATTTTGAATGATGCGGGAAATGGACCGAAGATCTTTGGTCGTTTTCTCAATATGCGTCTTGCCGAAAGTTTAGATTTTCTAGGTCGTATTGGAGGAGAAAGTTTCGGAAATGAGTTTGAAAAAAGGAAAAACTTTTTGAAGAAACTTTGACGAATTTTTATTCCTTCTTAAACTTATCGCGTTTTATCAAGATCCTGTGGATTTTTTTTTTTTTTTTTTTTTTATTTATTTCCAGATAATCGTTTTATTTAAGCCTCGAGATAAATGGAACGGTTTCAAGATTTCCCCGAAAATATACTAAGGTGGCCCATTTCTTTTCTTTCATCGACACTGAAATCAATGTCTTGGAAACCATTTGTCCGGCCATCGTCGAATATTTATCGTATAATGAGAGAGCGCGCACCATCTTGTCGGAAGCACTACGGGAAATGTTACTTTCTACCGAGTTAGAGACTCTAGCCAGAACGTTTTTGTAATCCTCTTTCCTTCCACCTCTACTTCTTCTTCTTCTTCATTTTTTTTTTCTTTTTTTTTTGCAGTCCACTCTGTGTAAGTGGTATGAATATTCAAAAGTTCCAGAGCCAAATCTCGACCGTCGGAATTAAAATAAAAGTTTTACGCTTAGTTCGCGTCGTATTCGAAAAAAAGGATACATGTAGAGAAATTCGAATTCATGCGAATAATTCGCATTGTTTCTTTTTTCTTTTTTTCTTTTTTTCTTTTTTTTTTTTTTTTTCCCCCAACGCGTTCATCGTCTCGCATATTTTCATTCGTAAGATACATGCTGCTGAATTTGATTACGGGTGCAATAAATTGAAACAAAGGATTGAAAAAGTCATCTAAAACTCGGCGAAACGTGGAATTTTCAATAGTATAACAATAGATATTTCAAAAACTATATATCCATATTGTTTTTTTTCGCTATTCTCTTTAGTTTGATCCAAGTGAATTCACGTATTGTTTTCGTTCGAGGCAACGTGTTTCAATTTAGGTTTGCTTACTTCTAACCGAAAGCTCGAAAATATTTTGCGGTTAAAAGGGATATTGGATGTCGAACGACTATTATTTTCTTTTTCTTCTTTTTTTCTTTTTTTCTCGAGCGAAAAGCATTTGGTGTAGGAATATTGGTCGACAGAATTATTCGTGTAAAAGTATCTCTTTCTCTCTTCGTCTGAGTATGTTTGTAGACGGGTGGACTTATGTCTTGAGTACCATGGCTCAGAGTTGAAAGAAGTAGGAAACGAGCAAACGAAAAGTACGTTTAAACGGTGATCTGGAAGCTGCGGGAAGAAGGAAAATTGTATAAAGAAAGACACGATCCTCTGTTTCCTTCAGAGACGTTACTCTAAGATGGTTTCTCTCTTTTTCTGTTCTCTTCTTCCCTCGTCTACTTCTTCAAATTGAAAGCGGAAAAGTTCTTAAACTATCCGAATGATTCTCCGTATAAAGCCGAAGCGAGAAAGAATGAAATTTTTACTTATTTGCCTTTCCCCTTTTCGTGAGTGGTGGTCTTATGTAAATGAAATTGTTTATGAAACTGCGTAATCGGGCCACCATTCGAGCCAATTCGTAATAAAACTTTTATATTGTGGAATTAAGCGTTACAAAAGATGTTTGTTACAAAAAAAAAAAAAAAAGAAAACAACAAAAAAATATGTGTCACGTAGTATAATCGCATTGTTTTTCTTTTTCTTTATTCATTGTCCTTATTGTCATTGTCATTGTCGTCATTCATGTATATTATATTCGTCTCACCAAGAGGATAAATGAGATTGAATATTTTTTCGTTTCCTCCCTTCATGTCCACCAGCAAAACTTCCATTTCGACCAGTAAAATAGGGAAGAGCTCAAGCTTAGTTTAGGTTAGTATTTACATCGTTACATATTTCACGAGGGACAAGATGAAAGAGGTGGCTGAGGTAAAGACGGTTTGAAAAAATTCTTGGCAGTTCTTATTAAATATGTAACCAGAGATGTACGCTATATCTCTTTTCTTCTGTCAAAATTTTTCTCACCAACGAATAAAAGAAATTATTTTTAATTACAAAAATAACTTTGAATGAACAAACGAATGTCCATTGTAGATTTATACTATGCATTCTAGTTTGGTCTAGACAGCTTGAACGAAAGGCAAAAAGGGAATGGGATCGTTATATTGATTTTCCTGTATGAGTTGGCGTCAGTACTCTTTTCAAAAGTTGCCACGCTTGTTGGAAGAACATTTATATTTCTCTATGTAGATAGTCATCGCGCATTCTATAGAAAAAAAAAAAAAAAAAAAAAAAAAAAGAAATAAAAAATAAAAACAAAATAAAAAAAAAAAATAAAAAAAAAAACATGACAAAGCGAAAAATTGTCATTATCATTAACAGTTATGTTTTGTTTCGTAATATATCTAATAACGTGTACGAAAATTTTATCGAGCTAAACGATATAAATTAATAACAATAATTTTTTAACAGGATTTTTTTTTTTTAATAGTTCGGATCATTCGTAAATGAGATTAACGTTTCAATCCCTTTTTATGATCTATACACTCGGTTCTTTTTTTTTTTTTCCTCTTGATATTATACCTCGTTATCACGCATATTTGGGAGATTTCAATCGATTCAGTGGTTTTATTTTAATCCTCTCAAAAAGCGATAACTCGACACTCATTTTTTTTTCTTTTTTTTTTTCTCTTTGTTTTTCTTTTTTCCTTCATAAAAGATAATTGCTTTATCTCGTAGCACATTCGGGACGTTTAAGCACAAATTGTCTTACGATCGATCGTCTCTGGTAAATACAAATTTGTTTTTCAATCAGTGGACGATCTTTTTCTCCATGAATAGGACGGGTACTAAACGTAGATTAAAATAGTATTGAAGAGAGCTACACAGGTTGATAAATAAAGTAACAATTTTCTCTTGAAGCGTACATTTATTGATAGTTAATGTATACATGGTAGATAAATGCAGGGTTATTTTAAACAATTTTCAATGTATATTGCAAACATATATATATATATATATATATATATATATATATCTTATAATATATATATATGTATATCGTCCTGTTAAATTGTATTGGCATACGAATGAACGAATTTATAATTAAAATGTCGGCAATACTTCACAAGTTATCTACTTGCCTGTATAACGATGCACTGTGTTGGAAACTAATCAGATTTCTCTGCTCGATAATGTATCATCGGTGTCAACGAGAACGCTATTGGACAATTTCAAATTTAAGTGAATTTTCATAGGACAAAGGCAACGAAAGAGACTATCGAAAATTTATTATTATTATTATTATCATTATTTTTATTATTATTATTATTATTATTATTATTATTATTGTTATTATTATTATTATTATTATTATTATTATTATTATTATTATTATCTCGGAACAAAAAAACAAGATTCTTTTTCAATGAAACATATAGAATACACCCGGCATTGTGTTGCGAAATGGAGTAGTAGTAACGATATCAGCAACATCGATTCAACGTGAAATCCTAAACTCCGTTGCGGCTCTTCTAATCCGATCGACGCACCGAGGAAATTATTCGATTTAGATAATCTCGTTACTTTTCGCGGCTAGCCAAGATATCGTATTATCCTTTCTTGTGATCAATATGTTTATTCCAATGTGTTAGATTATAAAGATCTCTAGAATATTTCATAAACTTAACGAAAAGTGTAATATAAATGATTTTTAATAAAGTCATTATTATTATCATTAATTTGACAATGTAAACTTTATCAAAGGAATTATTGAAAATATCTGGAAGATCGAACATGACATGCTCGATAAAAGAGTATAAAAGTGTAACAAAATTTTTCTATAGTTATTCAACTGCGGTATTGAAGTTCTCCATGCTATTGGGAGGTGGGGGAGGGGGGAAGGGGGTGTAACTGACACTGCTTTCTTCATAGTTGTGTTCCATAGGCATTATGTTCGTGTTAACTTCCAGGGAGTTCAACACTTCTTTCCATAGAACATTACCGAAGTGACATGGATTCTCTGTGTGGTAATAGAACTTTCAAACTACTTCTCCTCTTGACTCGATAAAAGACAATGTACAACATTTCATGGATATTTTTCTTCCATTGATGGCATGTTCTTCTTATTAAAATTGAAATCACGATGTTTCATAGATCGTTCACCAATCAGATACCTTTCTTCTAATTGAATAAGTTTTATAAAAAATTATATATATATATATTGCTAAGGCCATATAATTTAATAGTACAAGATATTTATCGATAAAATGTGAAATTTAAAAAAAAAAGAAATGATTTTTTTTTCTCTCTTGATACATCGAATAATACTTAAGCCGTGTCAGATAATAATGATTCCAAGATAAACGATGAAATCGTTATGATAGATTGTCATTGCGGAGAGTTAACGTTATTCTTATAGGAAAAGACTTAGATCTGGCGACAGTCGAAAACGATGCGATAAACGTCTATTCCAGAGAACCCACGTACGACATCGCGTCGAAGATAAGCACGAGTTATGGATGGATCGAGACATTCAGGCGATACTGGTACCAGCGTTCCTGAAGTAACGATAAGCCTTCTCTCGATATCGAACAATCGTCGTGGATTAGAAAGCGGCTCTCGAGTTACCTGCTTATTGCCTGCTTCTAAATTCCTCCCCTCTGTGAATTTTCTCGGAATCCTTGTAACATTATCGTTAACCCTTTAATACCTATCTGTCGATATTAGAACGTATAGTTTAAGATGGGGTCGTGAGATTTTGGAAATCTTTAGAATCAGTCCAGGTGAATAAAAAAAGTACAACAATTGAATTCTTTATTTCTTGCATCTTATTTTAAATAAGCAAATATTATTAAAATATAAAATAATGATAATAATTCATGGATAATCGTTGAAATTCGTGAAAGTTCATTTTAATGTTAAAAGGTCAATCGCATTTATTTATATTCTATTCCTAGTTTCTCTCTCTCTCTCTCTCTCTCTCTCTCTCTCTCTCTCTCGCAGCGATTTAAGTGTCTATTCACGATTGTGGATTCTGTAGGAGACAAGATACTCAATACTCATACGCGCAATAATAGTATTAAGGTTATATCTTGTGGGCTTCATTCAAGTCCATACTCATGTAAATGCGAGACAAAAGAAAGGAAGAAAAAAAAGCTTGGTGTTTTCTCGTCGTTTCTCGTGAATCTCGACGACCACGCAAAGTGGATTTTCTAGGTGATAGATCACCCAAGATTTAACACTTGTTTACTATAGTCTCTTCGACGTTTGATCAAGAAGCTGTCAATTTTAATCCCACGTTACGATACTTTTAGTGCTTCTTGTTTGATCCAGATTTTCCACGGAAAAAATATACTAAAAATGCAAATAGGCAAATACATTTATAAGACCTTACGTTTTAAATATTACAGATCAGTTGGTAATGCGTTAAAATTAAATGCATAAGTCCATCGTCAGCAATATATGTATAACAGATATAGAATATTTGCATATCTTGAGTGTTAAAGTCTTTTTTGTATCAATGAAACCTTTTAAACGTTTATGAAGATATCGAAGGAGTCCAAAGTCTGTCTCTTAGGTAATCATTATCGTTTACATTGAGGACATTCGTTTATATCTTTGTTTAAAGAAGATTTTAAAACGGTAGAAAAAAAAGATGACATTAAGATTGCAAAACTTCATAAGAAATACGTAGAGAGTCACAAAGTGCATTCAGAACCAGTTTTGCTCGTGGGGAACTACCTTAATGCAGCCACCCGCCGCATGCATATATATCGTTGACTACAACGTCTTCGTTGGGTGGATACTCCGACTCTTACATAGTCATGCATACACAGATGCACGCGCGCACAATCACATACACACGCACACACACACACACACACACACACACACACACACACACTTCGGTGCATCTGGAAATGCTTATGCCGACGTTTATGCCCTGCTGCTACGCCGGCATTATTACCTCTTCTATTCAGACCACCACTGAGAGAAGCCACCAACAGCTGCACCTAGGTAGTACCTACGTACTTACGGATTCGATAGAAAGTGCTACCTCCCCACTTCTCTTTCTCTATTCCCTCAGTCTTTCTCTTTTACTCGAGGTCTCTGTTACAGGTACACACTAATACTAACACGGTTGAGAGAGCTCCGTATACTCGATTCGCGAAACCGTTTCGCGGTGAACATGCTTAGAAGCGAGACATTGCAATAGAGTGCAAGGTCGCTTCAAACTCCTTGCTTCCTCGAACATAGCTCGTAATAATTGGCCAATCTATAGAGCTACGAACTGGATTTCTAAGATTGGCATAATGCTCTATCAAGTTTAAAACTATTTACTCTATCTGATATTCAATTCAACTCGTGAATTTCTCCTCGATAGAATTGGTATTATTTCTCGATAGATTATCTATCAATCGATATTTTCTTAGCGATAGATATTTAACAGGTTTAAATGAAATTTTTACTAATACTTTCGATCAATAATAATCACTTATATGACGAAATCCCAAACGATTGGATCAATTAATCAAAAGTCACTTGAAGAATATCAGAAATTTTAAATAGTCCATCGTGACAAGTTACGAAATATTCAATTCGTTATTTATTGCCCTTAACAATATAAAAATGACCAAATCGACTTATCTAACTAATTTTTATCTAAAACAAATATTTTATATATATATATATATATATATATATATATATATATATATATATAGATATAATGATATAGATGTTCCATAAACAATGCATAAAAAACAAATAAAAGTATCGAAGAGGAGGAATATCGAAGAACGTTGCCTTCGGCAAAGTTCTTTGAGATAAGGATCCACGATATACGTATATATACGTATCTCTATGTTCTCGCACACATCTTCAACGAAGCCATATTTACTCGACTAAAGGTAACGGAGAGCCATCCTCTTCTCGTGTTTCTCGTGGATGAGAACGACCTGCTCTCTCTCTCTTTCTCCTTCTTTTTCTTTCTTTCTTTCTTTCTTTCTTTATTTCTTTCTTCTTCTTTTCTTCCTTTCTTTTTCTTCGCTTGAAAGCTCCGAAGATTTTTCTTCGTCGGAAGAAGGATCGAGACATCCGGTAATAGGTCTCTGTAACGTTTCTCGCTTTACTCTCCTCCTCCTTCACACTCTCCCGAAACGCCTTTCTTTTCATCCGAGACTTCGCCCAATTTCGAAGAAACCCCATCGTACGGTGCTTTAAGGAGTATAGTAACTCGGCTTCGTTCCTAGACTTTGACGGAAACGTCTCGATAGACGATTTTGACGTGCGATCGGATCGATGATTTTTCTTCGAAACTATAATCGTGCTCTAACGAGCAAAGTTACCGTCGAGCGAGGTAACACGACTGGAGAGAAGTCGACGTCGTTGGGTCAGGGGGTGGAAATAGGGTGTAGTACTTAGTGGTTGGGCTAATGTATAGACCAATTTCTTCTCAACAAATAATTACATATCGTCGATTCTTTCGTTGATTGCTTTTCTCATTGTATCCTACCATTCGAGTCCTAAAAGGGTTTATTTTTCCTTTTTTTCTTCTTTTCTTTTTTTTCTTCCTTTTTCTTTCTTTCTTTCTTTCTTTTGAAATTGAAGGTTGGTAATTGTTCTTGACTTCCATTGTTCTTTAATTATCGTCACTTTAATGAATGTTTCGAACGATAACAGTTACCTGTTATCTTTTTCGATTTTTGTCTTTTCAAAGATATATATATATATATATATATAAGTATATTTATATATATATATATATTATTTATAACATATATACGACATACATACGTGTGTTTTTATACGATTTCACTATGTTAACCTTTTTATATAAGGACAAAAGAAGAAAGTGGAAAATACCAGTGAAAATACAGCCTTTTTAATGGATTATCACTGCCTTAGGTCGAGAGGAGCTCGATAAAGACGAGTAAAAGGGTGAAATCGTGTAAATCGACCGCATAGAGCCATGGTTTTATATCACGTAACAAGTACCTCTTTCGATACGCTTCGGAGAAACGCTTACTCGCTAATTGCGGCTGAGCTTTTTCTGTTAATTACACGGTTCCTCATTAACGACGAATCGTACCGCGAGACTACCGTACGATTTCCTCGAAAAGTTTTCCTTCTTATCGAATAGAAATCGAAATTTCTACGATAAGAGAAAGGAATACGTAATCAAATGTTTTAAAATCTTCTATCTTTCAAATGAATTTTAAAAAGTAAATGGTTAGAAAAAGAAACTCATCGAAGATCTTTGATTTTTATATCTACTTTTTTTTTTTAACTATCCTAACTCTTTTTCTCGAGAAATCTTTGTGGAAAATTCTAAGTGAAAGAATACCGGTGTGACGTTCGAATGCCGTTTTCCATCTAGCGAAATGGAAATAGAAATAGTGGAAAATGTTCTAGAAGGATAGATCGTCGTCTTTTTTCTTTTATTCTTCTAGATCTCTTTCTCTCTCTCTCTCTCTCTCTCTTTCTTTTTTCTCAACATGGCACGGTTCGTATCAATCTCCTTTTACTTCGCTTACTCCGTTCTTTTTTCATTTGGTTCGAAACATTTTCTTTTTTTTTTTTTTTTTTTTTCGATGAAATACGAAGTGAGAATGATCGATCTCAAATATTTCAAGTTTATTATTTTTGTTTAAGAATAATGTTCTCGAGAATCTCAATGTTTGTCTGTTTTCGTACTTGATTTCCAAAACGAAGTTCGCATTAACGAGCTTCCAGTAGCTACGGTGGCACGAAGGAACGCCTAAGAGTTTTCCTCACGGAAAGGGAGCTTTCTTTATCTGATAAATGATCTTTCGTTTACTCGACAAAGACAAATTCATGGAATTACGGTAGTTGGTAGTGCGTCACAGACGGTATTAATGATTCGCCAAGTGTAGCGAATTTATGGTTAAAATATGAAACTCCTTAATCGTTTCGATTGTGGCTCGATGGTTATAAATCATTGGTTTACGTTTTTATAAAGCAATTCGAAGACGGTTTTGAGTTTCTCTCTTATATTATAAAAATCATTAAAAATTATCAGAAAGATAGAAAAACATAGAACGTGTAATATGAGATCTGACAAATTGTGATTTTATTTTAAATAGGTAAGACGATACGAAACTTATAGAATATTTTAAATGCTTGAACATCATTAAAAATGATTTTAAAAATATCATACAAAGATGCCAATTAAAATATTCATAATTGTAATTCATTTCGTACGACGTTATATTTTTCTCTAATACAAATGATTTCCATGAGGTCTTGTTTGCAGTACAAAGAGAGAGAAAGAGAGAGAGAGAGAGAGAGAGAGAGAGAGAGAGAGAGAGAGAGAGAGAAAGAGAGAAGATAGACATTGTCTTTAGAAGTTTCAAGGATCGTTTTATCGGGACGGTTTAACTTATATCCGGGGTAGGTCTTCTACACTATTGGCGACTTTCCAGGCGCCGAGGAATCGGTTGCTGAGATTAGTTCCTACTCTTGACACGATCTACAATGGAAACAGTGACGTATAGGAGAGGCATTATGGTGCCCGGCTGTCTGCTTGCATGCTACTTAAGTATTCTATCGAGTGCTTTAAATTCTTGAACACGACCCATGTTTCCTATCGAGCCGCCTTAAATTCTTGATCACGGTTACCGTCGTCACGTTAAGTTCGAATACTCTATAACACACATACACATACATACATACATATATAGTATGTTTCTTTCTTGGAAGCTGGGAATAATATGTTGAATGAAATATTTTTTTTTCTGTTTTCTTTTCTGTTTTTTTTCTGTTTTTTTTTCTTTTTTTTTTTTTTTTTTTTTAAGGTATCGCAACGACTCATAAACTCATGACTAAGCAGTATATTTCAACTAAATGATTACGCAGTATTCTAATCAATTTTGTGTTATGCAATGTAAAAGCGAATAATTTATTTAAAGTTAATTTTTTGTATTCAATATTTTTATATTCGTCGAATGTTTATGCATAATAGAGAATTTTTGAAAGTATCATGAATGAAATTCGTATATACGTCGTAAGAAATATTTATATATCTTATACTTTGTAGAAAGATAGAAACGAATTGGCTGAAAAACGTCGAAGTTCATTCGACGTTTGATTTCAAGGAAACGACTTTCCCTCGAGCGTGTTCTTTGGCATCCTTTTTCACGAGGACAAGAGGATGTAAAGCGTAAAGAAACAAAGTTTCAAAGGAGTATCTACTTTGAATTCTCACGCAGCATCCCAAAGAACAAACCGCAAGGCGCAAACCGAAAGTGCATGCGCGTGTTCACTCGCGCAAGGAGAGATACGACCAACTCGAAGTGAATTTGCTTGTAATAATGTATATACCTGGTACCAGAGACCTAGGTACCTTCCTAAACTATGTAAAGATGCACGTAGAGTAGCTGAAGGTACACTCGTATTCCTAAGTCTATAAATCGCAAAGGATTTTCGGAAGTCTGAAGAGAAACGTATAGATCTACTTTGTAGTTTCTACTTTTGGAGTAATCCACGACGACGGAGAGAGTGCCAATTTGCATCAGGTAAAAATTTTACTCTCTAACGTCTATCCTGAATTATAAGTTCTTTTTTTCCTCTTTTCTTTTTTTTGTTTTTTCTTTTCAAAATTTATTAAAATTATAATAAATAATACATGGTTAAATCGGTTATCCCTTTAAAAATATCAAAATATTATCTAATCATAATCACGTTCATTTATTCAAACAAGTTAGTTTCGATAAAACTACTCGTCCGATATTAATCATTCTTGATTTATTATTCCGCATTTTGTTTAATACCTTATCATTCTTTTATTCTTTCCAAAGTGTTCGTTCAATACATCTTCTTGTCCATAGAATATCGCTTGTACCTCGAAGCAAACTAATTTGATGACCCTTGAACAACGAAAGTAGAAAGAAAAAAATGAGTGCAGGATCATTATCTAATTGCGACGTTCAGTGAAAAATTGGGCTGACATGAGCGTTCGTTAAAGGGGTCACAGTACGGTCGAAGATCCTATGCTATTATAATTTATTTAGATTAGTTAAAGTAGTTGAACTTCCCGTTTAAACGATGATCATGTATTCGTGTTGTTCTCCTTATATCGCGACCGAGTGCGAACTTCATGAATATATTCACTTATTTATTTTACTTTCGTTCTATATTTACATTCGTTTTTTGTATATAGTACGTAAAAGATACGATGTCGTGTATTTGATAAAAGTCACGTAGCAAAGGCTTATTTAAGAAAACAAGTCAAATGAGACTTCGACAATGCCAAAGTCCGATAAGATCGTTTTGTTTTTGTCGATAAGACACATATGTACGAGAATTCATGCGGAACTAACATATTTGTTTTCTTTTTAATGAAACGTTTTTCTTATCAAAGCAGATAAAACAAGTTAAACTTACTTAAGTTTAATAATAACGAATAAGGAAGATAAAAGAAAAGAAAAAAAAAAAAAAAAAAAGAAAAAACAACGAAGACGACTTTTTCAAGCGATTATTGAAATGCACGTTTGCATTAATCGTCATGAATTCGAATAGCTAATATGAATGGATGCGAAATAAAACTCAATTTTGATCGTCGAAGTGTGGACGATATCGAAGAGAGACGGTGGGGGGTTAGCCTGGCAAAAGGGTCGCTTGTGCTCGTCCATACTTCGGTAACAGCTGCGAAACGTTGAAAATAAATAGAAACAATTTCTTTTCTGTCAATCGTTCACGATAAATGTTCATCGTGTTGATTTATATTCATATTCGAATGTATTACATAACAAACCGCATAACTTTTCCTTTTCTCGTCCCTCTTCCTTCGTACATACGACATTAACTAACAATAGCTTATGCAAATATATAATAAACGAACAAATAAATAATTCAGTAATATTGAAAGTTAACTAATAATTATGTATAAATGTGTTGCGATTTAAATTGTAAGAAGGATAAAAGAAAGTTAAACATATTTCTTATTGGAAAAGAATAAAATTTTTTATTATTTGAAAAAATTATAATATAATCTTTTCTTATCGGGAACATTGGTAATTAACTTTATAAGAAAGGCTACGTGATTTTTTTCATATTTTCATATCGGCATGAATCAAATTTGATGGTACGAAAAGATGAAATATTTTTTCGCGTTATACGAAAATGAATTTCTAGGTGATCGTAATTTATCGCTTACTGTGAAATCGACCGACGTGTAACTGCGACGATAATTTTGTTAGAATTCCTAATATAAGAGACGTCATAGAATTTGGTCAATATCCGTTTAAGTCGTAGTGAAATAAGCTCGGCGAGATGCAACGACGTTCTCTGGCGTGTATTGCACGTATGCAAATGCATGTGTTAATGCACGTGCGCGATCACGTGTACTATTTCGGGGCTTGGAAACGCGCGTATTCCGACAATTCTCTTCCTCTCGTCATCGTTCATCGAGCTACAACCGACAGGGGAGTTCATTATCGGCGCACCCTCGGGCAAATCTCTTGTATATACAGATGAATCATCCGTGCGAATCACTCAACGTGCCGATCGACGTATGTGTGTGCGTATGCTTTAGTATTCATACGAGCGCTAGATAATAACCGAACATCCTTCTCTCGTTTATGAGCAAGTTAAATCTACTGCTTTCCCAATGATTTTGAGTTTTCATTTTGTATTCTCTTTCTATAACTGTATCATCGTAATTTTACAATTGATTATCAATGATTTATCGAAGAAGTATTTTCTTTCGATACAATTAATATTTGCAGAATTTTTTGGAATACGTTTTTTTTTCTTTCTTTTTTCTTTTTTCTTTTTTCTTTTTTTTTTTTTTTTTTTTTTTTTTTTTTTTAGAATAATTTAATCGAAAGAATTTCGTTTTCTACGCCTTTTCTTTCATTTTTTTTTTTCTTTTTCCTTTTTGTTTTCGTTTTTAAAGCGTTCATTGTATGAGCACGAAATGAGATATTTACGAAGCTATATGAGAATGGTTTACACTCTTACGTCATCGTGCTATTGTTGTTCATAGCTTCTACAAATATTTCTCTGTTTGTTCTAACTGTTAGCTGTTACAAATTGTCCCGTGGTCGTTGCTAGATCATTTCGAATCGAAAACATTGCAAATTACTGCAATATGCAGTTTATCTTCCGCTTCGATCTTCGGGTTCGATAATAAAATAGAGATGTCATGTGGAAAATTGTAATGTTATCTTACATTAAAAAAAAAGAGAAAAAAAAAAAAAAATTTTTTTTAATTCATATCTCGAGCCGACAATGGATCATTTGTAAAATACGATATATAAACGTTCTTTCATAAGTTTTCTCTCCACTGTGTGCTACTTGTTGCTAGCGAACGACGACACAAGATCACGTAGATGTCGGCGGTTTTTTTCCCAGTGACGCTTACGCGGAATGCAAAGTTACGGTGTCGTCAGGAAAATGACTAGTCTCAAGCAGACGCGTTGTTTCGCACGAAACGATTGTTAAATATTCCTTCGTAACTTGTCGAGAATGATGGGGATAATAAAGAAAATTTGATATGGAGAAAGGGGAAAAAGAAAGAGAATCTCTTTAATTACAATCACAAAAAAGACTCAACTAAACATAGCAACACGCTTTTCATCTCGTTAGAGTGACACGATAATTACGAAGGCCACCGTACGCTGTGACTATGACGAAACGGGATGCAATTAAATTTTCTGTATTAAAAAAGAGAGCGCAAGGGAGATTTGGGCGTTGCCTTGTTAGCGACTAATAGAAATACATTTTAATTAGCCCGCTGTTATCGTGTCTCTCGTAGATTTTTCCTCATGCGTTCAATTCTCATTTCGCAATAACTCTCGTCAGTTTCAAATAATCGACCACGTAGAGATCCATTCGATCGATCATCTCTTTCGAAAGGATTTTAACATTATTTTTTGTACGATCTATCACGCGTCGATAAAGTTCTGACGATGTTTTAACTTCATTACAAGATTTCCTGTTGCGAAGAACAAAATTGTAATTTATCGGTGCGATTGATTTTTCAACGATCGAGTTTTTTTTCTTTTTTTTTGTTTTTTATTTATTACTTTTTTCTTTTTTTTTTTTTTTTTCTTTTTTTTTCTTTCTTTTTTTCCTTTCTTTTCATGAAAAGTTTTCCTTCGATGGAATACAAAATAATTGCAATTAGTTGAAAATCTCCGATATTTTTTCATACGTGAAATACTTGTTATTCGTTGATATATTTACAATCGAATTCGTTCTTGCAAACATTTTACAAACTATGTTGGATTTTGTATTCGCGAGTACGTCATCGTTGCTTCGGTATCTCGTTAAAATAAAACCGATCACGTGACGTGATACTAGACGAGCTATCGAAAAGACGAGCACGTGGTTGCTGTTCGTGCGTCGGAAACAGAATAGTCGGTGATGTTAGCTGATAACGGGCGAAATCGTACAAACAAGAACAAACCATACGGAGATACGATACGAAGATTGAACAAAGAGAATGTGTGGGTGTGTATGTGTGTGTGTGTGAGAGAGAGAGAGAGAGAAAGATTGATGGAACGAGAGGTGTAGAGACGTTGAACGTGCAACCGACAATTACAATCGTGCTGCACATGTGAGTTGCTTTGGGATCGTGTTCGAGGACATTTTGGAATCATACTCTGATATGCACTCATGTAATGCTTCCAATGTAACGCGTGTTCGATACTAGTCAGCAACAAGATGATATATATGGATTATGAACGATGACGATGTTAAGCAATGGTACCGCCTTGAAACGCGATAATGTTCTCTGTATTTTCGCATATTCATCATACATGAATGGTAATGATATTTGATGATTGATTTTAGCTCTATTTCAAAAATTGACTTTAATTGATACTTTCTTATGATGATTGTTAAATTTCGAAATAAAAAAAAAAAGAAAAAAAAAAAGTTTCAAGGATGTTTTTATCACGCTTAGGGAACCACAGAAAAATTATTCTCTGTTTTAATTAAACACCAAATTCTGACCTGTTTTAGCCTGGAAATAAATTCAGGCTCCAAGTTTAGTCCAGTCACGTTTCTACATTGACTTCCATAGATGAAATGAATCAGTGTTTTAGGCAGTTCGTTTACTAAAATACTGTTTCCATCTCAAAGAAGATGATGAATCGTATTAGCTAATTTTATTTCAGGAATAGTTTCTTAGTACTGATTTCATTTCGATTTAAATTTATATTTAAATTTATATTTGACATATTTAATCGTTATTCTTTATCTTATCATTGTTCGTTCTAATTCAATATTAAATATAAAAATACGCAACAATAAAGATTTTGTAAGACATTAATTAGAAAGAATATATATATGTAGAACGTTTAATTATTAAATGGCTATCATTAATTTATTAAAATCTCATTTGGTGCGGTGACATTATTAATAGCGCAAACCGGTAACCTGGGACATTAATTATGGGCCGGCTGACGCGCTGTTTTTAAAGGTAAAAGAAGAAAAAAGAAAAGAAACTTTGTTCTTCTCCTATCACCTTTTATACTTTCGTTTTTGAAAATCCTTCCAGGCATCTATTCAGGCGGAAGGTAAATTACTTACGAGGGGAAACGTTTCGTGTGGTTGTTTGTTGTTCCCTCTTTTCGAAAGGAGAAAGACACACGGCATAAGATTTTTCGAAGAGAATTACGAAAGTTTTTCTTTCCTTTGAAGATAATTAATGATTTTTCTACAATGTTTTTCTTTTAGATGAAAAAAAAAAGGTAAAAGAGAGAGAGAGAGAGAGAGAGAGAGGGAGGGAGGGAGAGAGAGAGCTTCGTTGTAAAAAAAAAAAAAAAAAAATAAAATATAGATGAAAAATAAAAGTACGATCAATAATAAGAGATATTTTTAACAAACTAATTAATATCATGTGTTCGTAGTTTAGGATAATTCTTTTCTTAATATTATAATGTTTTCATTAAGAACGATTACGTTTGGAAAGTTTTCAACATTTTTATTTCTTTCAACAAGCCTTTACATCGAATGGTGTAGTAAAAAAATATAGCTTGCCATTTATATCGTCTATAAAAAAAATAGAAATTTTTCAAAAGTCACTATTGCCAGTATTGGCAGTCCATTGAATCGTCCTTATATGACCATTTTTTTTCAGCCGTTATGTTTCATCGAACAAAGCATTTTGTAGCTTTTTATATAAGCAGAGGTGATTTTTTTTTTTTTATAAAAAGAATATATCAACGAGCTAGTAGTAGGATATTTTATACTTCCTGTTTTCGATTTACATTTTCGCATCGTAAATTACAATGTATAATTGTATCAAATCCGGTTATTAACCAATAATAAAGAATAACGAATGCGCAGTTGAAAAGAAAAAAAAAAAAAAAAAAAGAAAAAAAAAAGGAGAGAATGTATTATAATGTAGATTATCATCGATATTTTGAACGTATGTGTAGTTCTATATAAAAAAAAAACGTATGTATAAAAATGCCGTAATAAAAAAGATAAAGAAAAAAAGAAAAAAAAGTAAATAATAAAAAAAAAAGAAAAGAAAAAAAATAATAAGAAAAAAGTAAAAAGGATGAGTACCCCATTCTATGGGACGTAAATTTCGTAAAAGTTCAATTTTTCCAAGAATAATAACCGATACATCTGTCTCTTTTTCTTTTCCTTTCACTTATTGATCATCGAATAAATTCTTTGTTCGACGTTTCGAAGTTGACCACGACACGTTTTTAATAGCTTTTCAAACGAACGAGCAAACAGCTAGCATGATAAAAGAGTATTTGTACGTGGGTTTTGATTTCGATTGCTTTCTTCGGATATATGCATTTTAATTGGGTATGAAAGTTCGAAAGTTTCCCTCGAGTGCGATCTTTTACGAACGAACGTTCGTTTTTAATGGAAGAAGAAATATCTTCGCTTTCATCGTGAATTTTTTCTTCTTTTTTTTTTTTTTTTTTCTTTTTTATATTTCCTTAACAATCGTTAATGAAGACGACAATAAAAGAAATGTTCGAAGCTTTATCAAATGTAAAAGTGAATATATTGTATTTGATATCTCGATCATAACGAATTTGGTGAGTTTCGAAAATAATTGATAAGGACGTAATGAATGAATTCCTTTTATGTTCTTTAAGTAGATAATCATGATATTAGCCATGTTCTATCCCAAAGAAGCCATAAGTTATTCTATTCTTGTTAGAAGAGCTTAAGCGATTATTGTAAGACGGACTTTAGTAAAGTGCCCTTTTCCATAGAAGGAATAGACGAATAGCATCATATGTAAGTGCACCTTTAATGCACTCAAGCGCTCTTCTATTTTGAACATTGTAGAACAAGACCATTATTCGATCGTTCTAATTATTTCTCTTATCAACTTTTTTTTTTTTTGTTCTTTTTTTATTTTCTTCTTTTTCTTTTTTTTTTTATTTTCTTTTTTTTTTTTTAACGTGAAAAGTAAATTATTTTCTTAAAAAAAAGAAAAAGGTTTTATCGCTTCGTTAAATAGATGGCTTAGGAATAATGACGAGAACGATCGTTTTATGTAAACTAAATATTATTCGTATTTGGTGTAAATAAATTATTATTAAGTGAAATATCATTATCATAATAAATAACGATGATATAATTGGCTCGTGTAAAAGGTGACATGTAAGTCCAAAATGTTAATTTTTCTTTTTGTAACAAGTTAAGTATAAATTTTATTGTTCCGTAATGTAAAAATATTGACACATATTGGCACGAACGACATACTAATTACGAATGCTTTGGAAATATCGTTAATATCGTCAAAGTAAAACGTAGAAACGTAAGTTAGAATTCGTTTTGGTGTTATAGTGAATGCGACTCTCTTTTCGGTATCGAAAAGAAAAGAGGCGCCTGGCGTCAAGCCAAATACGAACGGAAAGAGAAAGAGACAGAGATAGACGGCCTCGAACAAGTTATCATTATCGTTTCTTAATTTATCATACCACGTCGGATATTCGATGTTACGCGTTAAATTATCATCCATTGTTTAAATGAAATTAGTAAATTTTATTAGGTCAATGTGATTTGATTCATCACATTGACTGCCGTATGAGAGAATTACGAAAAAATATAATATGAAAATATTAAAAGATTAAAAACATTTTGCAATTTTTTTTTTATTTTTTTTTTTAATTTTTTTTTTTTTTTGACTTTAATCGAATGTCTCACATTAAAAGTCATCTTCAAAATCGATCATAATCTATCAGAAATAGATCTTAGAAAAGTATCGCAAGAGGATTAGCGTATTATCGTTAGACGGTGTTGATAGATTTGTTCAATATATTTTATTTGCTTGATCATATTGATATAACGTTGATTAACTTGTCGATAAAAATTTTCATTGAAGGTCTATCGTAGAATGGAATATGAGTCTGACTCGAGTAAATTCTGGCCGATCATTAATTTTCAATAGTCATTAACTATTTAAGAAAAAAAAAAAAAAAAAAAAGAAAAAAAGAAAAAAAAAAGATAAAAAAAAAAGAAAAAGAAAAGAAGAAACAAAAATCGGTGAATTAATCGTAGAATCGAGCGTTACATCGTTTTTCGAATTTCCCATGGGCATCATTCATCGCGGTTTGTTCTCTTCGATGAAACATACGATGCAGCTGGCTTACTTAGAAGTATGCCTGGTTACACTATAGATTCAGTACGTTGTATTCAAGGTCTTCTTCTCTCCCACTTAGAGATACTTTCACTTAATGGATTCCAGCATGCGTATGATATCGTCCTCCCTCACTCTGATGCTCGAGTTTTGTTGAAGTCATAGTTCACTATAAGGACAGCGGTTTAACCATTGTTTAATCATTGTGGTTCATTAAGAAGGATTCAGAAGCTTTATGGCGTGTCAACATACCACTTCTCGTCTGTTAATATTCTGTTTCTGTTTGTCTCATTCTCTCTCCGTCTCTCTCTCTCTCTCTCTCTCTCTCTCTCTCTCTCTCTCTCTCTCTCTCTGTTCATAAATTATATCTCCAGGGGGTCATTTTCAAATAAACTACATATATCTATACTGTGTTTTCTCTGTGTAAGAGAGAATAACGCGTCCATGAATTTTATCTCAAACTCATGTTGATTATGGTCTTATATATGTGAAGATGGTTATACGTATCTTTATTGCATATATACATATTCACAAAAAGTTCATCTATTAATTAATGTATGTTTTAACGACATTAAAAACGAAGTGATGGAAAAACGTTAAGAAAAAGAACAAAGTAAAGGGAAGAGGAAAGTTATCGTACTGATAAAAAAGGATTCTCATAAATAACATGCCACGAATCGTTACAACTCGTACGTAATAAATATCGCTTGTCACAATATCACGTTTCTAAACCCGGTAGCGTGCGCGTGCGCACATGTTTGTCGCAAGCGATTCTGCTCCGGACACGTGCGGTGCCTATTCTGAAACACCATGATATATGGAAAATCAATGCGGTCGCGGAGCGTTATATTTCGGTCAAGGTACGAGCTTTTAAATTACGATAAAACAGAAATAATTGTTAATAATTTATATATTTAAAGTTAATCATATTTTTCTCATTTCCTTTTTAATTCCATAAGAAATTAATTTGTATTATTTGTTAAAAATTTTCTATTCGTCGATACAAAAAATAACTTCAAATTTTATGTAATAATCGTGATAGAATTGAATCGATATTTTGACGATTCCAAACTCGTCAAATTCTATCGTCCTGTATTTTTGAGATATCGGGGGCATTTTAGTTGCCTGTTATGCCTTTCTTCGTCTTTTTTTCGATTATCGTTCAAGTGGAAATCAAGGCGAGTTCAATGACGTACGACGACGTTCCATTTCGATCGAATCCACACTTTCCTTCTCTTTCACTATCGACAGCTCCGATTTAACTCGGAAAACAACTGACCCGATAATTTTTCTTTTTAACCGCCATGAAACTCGCATTTAAGGATCGTTTCGTACTTTTATTTGTCAACGTTATCCATAAGGCGTGTCATATATATATATATATATATATATATATATATATAGAGAGAGAGAGAGAGAGAGAGAGAGGTAGGTATTAAGAGCAGAATTATGAGGAGATGGGTGCGTACATTCTGGCGATGCAATATTACGTCTGTAAGCATCGAGTCGATCGTAAACAACAGTTTAGGGCTTAGCTACGATACACACGAGGCTTTGCCTATCGGCTTCCCAGCGAATTTAATGTCTTTCTCGTTGTCCATTATGTAGCTACTCTTATCGATCGTTTCAACTTGTAAATTCGTTATAACGATATAAATTATTAAATCATATTAAAGAACGGGATTTATTATGCAACAAGCATCTACATGTTTACTTTCCTATTTTCGACACGTTAAACATCTTGAATTTTAGTACTTCAATCATAAAGCCAATAAGAATCATGTGATTTAACTTTGAGTCGATAATACTTTAAGTAATAGGGACTATAACCGGTATTCGTTGTCGTCTATAAATATCATCCCACTGTTCGGATGCTAATCCCGCACGAATGGCGCGTTAATGCAAGCAAAGTCACTTTGAGCCAACATTTTACCATTCGACTAACTGTACTAAAAGCTCTATGCGAACAATGGTTTCAGAAGCAGAATATTACGTCAGAGCTCTTGCTGGCAGATATTGTGCAATGAAACAAAACGAGTAGTTCTCTCTTCATACATTCTCTCTCTCTCTCTCTCTCTCTCTCTCTCTCTCTCTCTCTCTCTCCCCCTCCCTTTCTCTATCTCTATCTATTTCATTTTGTTGCTTTCTACCTATTTTCCATGTTAATTGAATATACAAAAGAAAATTTATGAAATGACCAACACTGACACTAGTAACGATCATCGGATCAACGAACTCGCATCCTTCCTAACATTTACGACCATTGATGAAGCTACAAAATTACAGTTGGAAAAACAATACCTACATTAGTACGCGTAAGGGAATAATTATACTACCGGTTCTCTAGATACCTCTCTTTTTTGTTAAAACATCATTATATACTGGGACGTATCTACGCGTTCACACGAGAGTGTTCATGTGTTTTCATGCAAGAGTATAATACAACGTTATCATGTTCGAAACACCAGTTCGTTCATTTTGAAGGATTACCATTGGACTGTAAAATAAAAGAGAAACGAATTTTATTGTGTGATTAGCGTGAAACGTGATCGTTTGCGATTAAATTGCATACCATTGAGTTTTCGCAATTGCGTCTCTGAGGTTTCTATTCTATGAAAATGAAGTGACGATTTGACGAATGTACTGGATCGATCGATATAACATTTATTTCGTAACATTTATTAGTAACATTTTATTGTTTTCTCAAATGACTTCTTTTTTTTTTCTTTATTATTTTCTTCAATATCGTCCTATATTAAAAACTATAATTTACTTTTACGCAAATGCATTTTATTTCAATGACATATGATTGAATAAAGTTACGTAACCACAACTAACCATCATTTTTCTTTTATTCCAGGTAAGACAAAGTTCGAATCTTCGACCAGTTTAAGAAGATACAATCTGCAATTCGAATGCGGAATCATAGGGGAATTCACAATTCTCTTCTATGTTATCTCGGAAGAAGATTTTTCCTGATATGTACGTTACCATATTTATTTTCTCTTTTTATAGATATTGCTTGGATGAAGATTCTTTTGTTGCAACAGAAATGGCTGCTCCATTGAGAAAATTGAATATTTAAATCTCGATGGATAATTCTATACGTTATATCTATATATTTTTAAAGGTTTCCATCGTTAAATCATGAAAAATGAACTCTATGATATTTTTCTATAGATATCTAGTTTCGTTAAAATGTATAGATCAAATGTTTCATCAAAAGTATTGATTTCGATAGCAATCATGTTCAATTGGTGGTAAACGAACTTGTTCATGAATTCTTTTGAAATTGTACGAGTTTATAGATTGAAAAGAATTCTCGAAGGGAAGCTCGAACATTGATGTTCCCTGTCGAAGGAAATAAGTTAGAAACGCGTATTTGAAAGGTCGAACAGTCGAGGTCGGACCAACTTGAAATCTTGGAAATGAAATTAATTAAAAGGGCGTGTCTTGAGTGTAGACGCATCACTTTATTTCACGGCTATGAAACACGGTTTGATTGGCTAGAATCGTTCACGCACGCGAGCACATTTATTTTGTTACTTTAATATTTCGCATATCTCTTTTTCTTTAAAAGAATAAGAGAGAGAGAGAGAGTGCGAGTGAAATTTATGAACGCGCGTAGGACAGAGAAAATCAGACGATATATGACTACAAGAAAGAAGCAAAATGTAATTTCGGTTAAATTATGTTTCCAGTGTTAATATATATATATATATATATATACATATATATATATATATATATAAGAAAAAGAGAGAGATTGGGTTCGAGCTGAGTTGCAAAATGTGTTTCTCTGTCTAGATTAAGATAATATTTTTTCTTTTTTCTCGTCTTGATTAAACTTATCGAAAGTGAATTGTGAGAGCCCTTTTTGCATTTTTGATCGATATTTACAATATATCTCGACATCTTGAAAAATCGTATATGTATTTTTGAATTTTCAAAATTTTTGTAATCATGCGATAACCTCTCAAATAGTAATTACATTTGACGAAGTAATGGGATGGATATTAAAAAGAAAGGTTTAAAAAAATTCTTGTAATTCTTATGTTAAATTATTATGTCGTATGACATGAAAAAAAATTTTCTTCTCAACCATTTGAAACGAATAGCATCATATTGGTATAAAAAAGTTTGTTCGAGAACGTGACACAAGTATGTTGAATATTTAAGGACGATTTGACTTACGCAAAGGGAGCCATTCAAGGATGCTTGAAATTTTACTCATAACGAAATCTTCTACGGAATTCGTAAGAGAGTCCCTTCGATCCCATATGGACAGTTTCGATTTTTCCATTAATGCGAGATCGAATAGTATAAGGTTACATTTGAATTTAAAGTCTTCCAGTAAGAGTCTCTTGTACGATGTCTTTATTAGATTACAAGTATGAGACTCGTGTCACGAATATATGTATGTGTTCCAAGTACATATATATATATTTATATATATATCTATGCTCATGAATTTGCTGTATTACGGAATGGTTTTACCTTTGGGAAATTTCCGAAATTCCTATTCTCTTATCAGAAACATCTCAGGTATATCGAGCTTTTGCGTAACAACGAATTAAGCTTATACTGTATAATGATAGTAGGTATAGAAGCTACTTAATAGGAGACCTACTTCATTTAAAGTTCTTATCTCTTTGTCTTTCTCGATGAATGAATATTCTTTTTCTTTATCGTTTAATCGCTTGACGTTCGATCGATTATAGTCGAAGTTCACTTCTATTCGAAATTCAGTTCAGTAATAGTAAGAGCTCCTTCTTTCTCTCCCTCTCTCTTTCTTACTCTCTTTAAAGAAATTTTTTTTTTTTTTTTTATGAAAATGTAGCATAAAATTTTTGAAAGGCACCTCGTTTGATACGATTCTAGAATAGAGAGTTCCTTCGTATAAAGCACTTTGAATTCGATGCTTATCCAGACGTCGGTTATGAATATATTTGAAGCACGCGCTCGCGGAACGTGCCACGTTAAAAGAGCACTATATGCTTTTTATCTGTCATCGGTATAGATGTTCGCTCATGAATTACTCGATCAACCTTTTAACTTGATTATGGGACAGCTATAAATGTCTCCTTTGACGATGACAAAATATTTATTCAAATTTTTTTTTTTTTTTTTTTTTTTCTGTAAGGAACTTTTTTCTACGAATTCTTTCTTTTTTCCTTTCTGTCCCTTCTTTTTTTCTTTCTTTCGTTTTTTCTTTTCTTTTTCTTCTTTTCTTTTCTTTTCTCTTTTTTTTTTTTTTTTGTTATTATAATTATCGCAATTGCTTGATCTTTTATTTTTTATAATTAATTTTAGTTATTCAACCGCGGAAGAATCACAAGGCGGAAAATACACAAGGTGAAATCGATCGACGAGATTCCAGTGCCTGGAATGTGTTTTTCAACGTGACAGACGTGGGAAAGCTCGCTAGTCGATTATCTTTTTCTCCTTCAACCCCCTTAACCCATCCCTCTCATTCCCCCATTGTGTGGAAATTAAAAAGCATTCCGGTTATTCTCGGACATTTAATTTCACCACTGCGAAATATTCGGCCTTCTCGAAGCAAATTTTAGATTGAAATCGTGACGAGGGATGGAATGTAATTAAAGGTGAAGTAATTCTGTCCATCTTCCATTTATTTTTATGGACGTTCGCTTAGATAAAAGCTTTCGGTTCTAAAGCGACTGGATAAAATCCTTTTCTTCTTTCTCAGTAACATCTGGCATCAAATTGAATCTCGTACTGTTTAAAAAGTCGAGTTGTAGCACTTTTTAACGCAACCTTTCAACGAAAACATAATATGCGATACGCGAGTAAAAAGATTAATTTGTCGTTGTGGTACTTATCGGAATTTTTATTTTAACGAAAGTAATGAGAAAAAAAAAAAGGAGAGATTATCTGCTTTGAAAGCTTTCTCATTACATCGTACATTTGCGATATTAAAAGACGTGGAAATATCAAAATTAAAAATTACTCTCGACGGGATTAATAAAATATTCTTATAACATAAATATTTTTCATTGTAAAAAATCTTCGCGATATAAAATCAATTTCTTAAATCAACAATTATAGGAATAATTTCTTTAATATCGTAATAAATCAAGATCTCAATTACAAGTGGTGTATCATATCGCAGATAATATCACGATAATTAACAAAACCATCTTTGCCTTTCAACTATACTCCGCGTTATCTCTCTCTTTCTATCTCTTTCTCTCTCTCTCTCTCTCTCTCTCTGTCTCTATCTCTATCTCTGTCTCTCTGTCTCTCCCTGTATGGCACGGAATCATGTTTCTAGCACGAAGGAACGAGTATTCTCGTAGAAAATCATGATCCTTCCCTGAACCTTCTTCCATATCGGTTTAACAACAAGAAGAAGAAGAGGTAATGAGAGAATGAGAGAGAAGAAACGATATGATCCGCATCACGTCTGTAATTAGCTTCGGTAACACGAACGTAGCGAACCAGGACAATCGGTGATTTTATCAAACATTGAAGCACGTTTCCAGCCAAGTGAGTAGGAAAAAGAGGAAGAAGGAAGAAAAGGGGGAGAGGAAAACGATATATCTATAGATAGTGCTCGAATGCCAGAAGTACCGTGAAGGGGTTCCGAAGGGGTTCCTAGAAGAGAGGAAAGGATGGGTAAATGAGTGAGAGAAGGAAAGAGAGGGAAAGAGAGGGAAAGAGAGGGAAAGAGAGGGAGGAAAAAGGAGATAGACAGCAGAGGGTTCTTGGTACATCGTAGAGTAGAGTGGAGCATCCGTACGGACGAACGAGCTTCGGATAGAAATCAGCTCAAAACGATTAAACAACCGGAAGGTCGAAGAGAGAATCGCTGGAATGAAATTGGCGAGAAGAAGAATGCGATGTGTGTTTCTGTAAAAGAAAAAGAGAGATGGAAAATCGGTACTTTCTGGTTTCTCGATCGCCGAGATCTGTTTTCGAACTTTAGAAATTTTCAGGATCCTCTTCTTTTCCCTTTTCTTCCTCTTCTTCCTTAATTTTTTTTTCTTTTTTCTTTTTTTCTTTTTTTCTTTTTTTCTTTTTTTCTTTTTTTCTTTTTTTCTTTTTTTTTTTCTTTTTCTTTCATTTTTCCAAATATCACCGTGGCTATTAACGTAAAGTCTTGAAAAAAACTTATTCTCCTTAACTCGAGAGAAGAAAAAGAGAGATGGAGATGGAGAGTGGGAGTTGTATTCTTTTTCTTCTCGATACTTTCTCGGACTTTTTCTACTTCTTCTTCTTCTTCTTCTTCCTCTTCTTCTTTCACCTTTTCCTTCTCCTCCTCTTTCTCCTCCTCCTCCTCCTCCTCCTCCTCCTCCTCCTCCTCCTCCTCCTCCTCCTCCTTTTATCTATCTTTCTTCTTTCTTTTAGTTGAAAGAGAAAGGGGTTTTTCTTTGTCATGGCAGCCTTCGCCTAAACTGTTTACATTTATTATCGTCTCCTCGAACTCAAATTTACTTTCCGACGTTTTATTAGCCCCCTACCATTCTACCTTTCTACTTAGTTTCCCTTCGTTGTTGTTGCGCGAGTTCGTTCTTGTCTTCGTCTTCCTCTATGTCTCCGTCTTCGTTTTCGTCTTCGTTTTAGTTGCTGTCGTCGTTTTATCCATCGTCGTCGTTATATTTCGCAAAAGCTTCTCTCGTACTTTTGCAAGTTCTGCATCTTTTCGTGCCTTCCGTAAGTTTTGTGTTTTATCTCATTGTTGGTTTTGCTTTCTTTCTTTTCTTCTATTCTTCTTTTCTTCTTTTTTCACTCTTTCTTTTTTTCTTCTCCTTCTTCTTTTTCTTTTTTTTTTTTTTTTTTCTTTTTTTGGAACTTCATATAAAGCTTTTCTTCGACCGAATACTCTCGTTGGTTTCGAGTTCTTCGCAACGAAGTCATTATGTTGTTTTCTGCCATTACGCTTTATCTTTCCTCTTTTTTTACTTTTTTTTTTTTTTTTCGTGTGTGTTTCTTTTTTTTTACATGTTCCTTTGGATTTGTTGCTAAAAATTCTTTCGGACTTCCGTCGTTTTTCTTCTTTCTCTCTTTTCTTTTTACTCGAATCACATGTAAATTTTTCTTTTCTTTTTTTTTTCTTTTTTTTTTTCCTTCTTTTTTTTTTCACCAGCACCTATCGTTTTCCAGAGAAATCTTTTGCGTTCGTTCAAATATCTAGCGTTGCTGGTTCGATCAAGCTTTTAGTGCTTTTTACCGGGAGCTCGAAAAACCTGACGGCCGCCGGGGTGTCGATTTTTCGCTATCGTTTCGCACTTTTCCCGAGGAAAATAACTTCTCGATATACGAAATCATTTTTAACGGTAGCTCGTGAACAGTTTTCTTTTCCTCTTTCTCTTTTTTTATCTCCCCCACCGCCCCCCCTCCAAAAAAAAAAGAAAAATAAAAAAAAATATATATAGAGAAAAAAAAAAGTAAACTCGGAAGTAAAGTTCCACGAGAAAATGCGTGCGATATTAAAATTATATCTTTTTTCTTTGCTTTCTTTTTTTTCGCATAACTTTTCAACAAATGTCACGTTGCATTGATAAAAGACATTTCGACATATAATAAAAATACGTACGATACGAAATTACGATGCGATTAATTACTCGTATATAACGTGATCGAAAAGAAATGCATTTAATGATTCAACAAGGAATTTTTTCTTTGTAAAACCATAAAACGATGCAGACAGAAGTTCATGCATATTCACGTCTCATAATTAAACTGCTTTCAGCTTTAGAACGCTCTCTTCCCGTATGTTGCTTGTAGTAAGAGAAAAGGGAAGGGGTAAGGAGAGAAACTGAAGTCTCTCTGTATGAAGAACGTTTTAGTTAAAAGCTCCTTTAGAAAGAACGTACGAGGAGAGACCTCGATTTTCTGGGTATTTAACTCCGTAATACGCACAAGAGCACGTTGACTTTTTTTTTGTTAAGAACTATGTCGGCTATAGAGTATTACCTTTTTAAACATGTTCATTTTAATTTCTGTTTAATTCGAACAATATGAAACATTAACGGAGAAAAAAGGGTACTTTTTAAATCAGATTTTTCTAATAAAAGAAAAAAAAAAAAAAAAAAAAGAAAAAAAATATATGTTTGATGAAACGTACACTTTGTAAGGTACACTTTTTAAGAGAATTACGCCTGTAACATATCTAATTATAAAGTTCAACTGCGATTAACGAAGTCGGATAATACGAGATCGTTATACTCGAATTCTCTTCATTGGCCATTTTCATGCTTGATAGCGAGGAACATTGCAAGGATACAGAAAGAGAGAGAGAGAGAAAGAGAGAGAGAGAGAGAGAGAGAGAGAGAGAGAGAGAGAGTATATATACATAGCTATATATATATATCCCATACTCGCTATTGAATTTCTTATACTCGAGTTTCATGAGATCTCATAGGGTTGTCTCCTTTCAGGGAAAATTCCAAAGCACGTGTCTGGATTCTCGGATGCTGTGACCGAGCATCTCCGTTTCAGTTTGCTTTTTCATATCCGATCGCATCCTATCCGACGATTACCATCGATACATTCCGAATATCTAATATCGAAAATTCGTTCTATCGGTTTTCGATAATTTTAATTATACGTATTTTATTTAATTACAGATATAAAATAAATGAATTTTCATTGACGTTTACGCATATGATCTTTGTACTGTTAATTAAACAAACATACGATGCAATAACGTTATATTTATATTGAATAATTTCTAAATTTCGTTCTCTTCATTTTCGACGATGTTAATTAAGTAATCGTACAGTTTAATGGGATACATTATAGGTACGATATTTTGTGATTGGTCAATTGATTTTTAAAATTCGACGAAGATAATTAAGTGATGGTACGCTGGAACAACATATACGTGTGTATACTATCATTGACGTTCTATAATTTATATAAGTATGTGAATTTAATTTATTTCAATTTCGATCGTCAAAGATTTCCCAAAACCAGTCATGAATAATTCAGATCGTTAAGACTAATCTTAAAATTTCATCTATTCGTTGTCATTAATAAAGATTAATATGACGATTTAGAAGGAATGAACGTTATAAAGTAAAGTAATTTGACCTTTGATAAAATCGGATGCGTTAGAATGCGACAGCACAGTCCGTAAACCAGTTTTGTAAATGCGTATGCACGTGACAAAATGTCACGCCTCGCGTATAATCTACATAGATGAAACTCGATGAACGGCACGCGATAACAATTAATATCTTTATTACATTGAGGAATCCAAATTGAAATTTTTTTTAAGTTCGATTCTAGGAAGTATCTTATACAATCGCTATAGCAAAGGGCAATTGGCTCGCTATTTTTACTGATGGAAATAAAATTTTTCGATTTTTTTCTTTGAATTCAATTTAACAAAATCAAAATTTAACAGACAATTTGTGTATCACGGCGAAAACTATCGTTTAAAATTGTAAATTAGTTTTATAAAAAAAAAAAAAAAAAAAAAAAAAAAAAAATGCATTCGTTGTGGAAAAAATAAAAAAATAGTCTATTTTTATAGATATTTGCGATAATCCGCAAAGTTCCGTATATATATGTATATATATATATATATATATATATATCTATTCTAAAGTACGATTACTCTCGTAATCACGTTACAAGCCGCGAAACATGGCAGTGGTAACAAAGGAGATTAGAAAGTGGAGGGGGAATAAATTTCGTCGAGGCATGCGTCGTCTTCGAAACGCCGATATCGTGTAACTCGGCTTTGAATCCAGCTATTAAACTCGAAATCGCTCCTGGCAGAGCGCATCGGTATACATCTAACGAACCGCAGAGCTTAAGTTGTCCATGGAACAACGCGAGAGCATCTGCGGCAAGAGAGAGAGATAAGACGCAAGATGTAACGTTGAGGATGGAATAGGTTTGAGGGTGAGAGAGTTGCCGTGCGTACCATCCTATCTGTGATAGTTGAGAGAAGACTATGTTGGACGGCTTTGTCGTGTAACATTCGCTCAAACCTCATCCCTATTCTACAACCCCTTTCTCTCGCTAGCGAAATCCTTTGGAGTAGATGGAACGTTGTAATCAACCTGGTTACATGTAGTCTCTCTAACGTTTTGTGAATTTGTTACTGCGAATTGACGAAACACAAGCCTTGAATTCTCACGACTGAATAACGAGAATTCAGACGAAATATTTTTTTTTTTCTTTTTTTTTTTTTCTTTTTTTTTTACATATATGCAGATTAAACTGGTTATCGTATTATCTTGTGCATAAGTTTTGAATAATCCGATGCCCATTGAATCGTTAAATTTCTTCAAATAAACCAAGAAAATGGCGTAATCATTGGAAATAATTATATTGGCAAGTGTAAATTGCAAAACTTTTTGAAAGTTCATGAGACACGAAGTTGGGTTCATTACAAATTATAATTTATAAATTAATGGTTCGCCGATAAATTAGAAGGTAGCGTGCATTCTATACAATGGTATTAGAGAAGCAACGTCCGAGAGTAAGCGCGTTAGATATGCTCGTTTTCTACGTGATGAATAGCTAGCAATTTCGTTAGCCGTATTCTAGAGCTGCTTGGAACGGAACGACCACCTGTGACTACTGAGCAGCTCTCTCTACTGAGACCAACTATAGGGAACATATGAATTCTCTTGACTTACCGGTTATCTCAAAGCGAATCCTTTCATCCATCACACTCGACACCACGTTCGGTTACGAAAGGAGCCACGTGAATCGATCGTGACTGAAGAGGAACGTCGATGTCCGGGTTTATATTGGCTATGCTAACATCGAGCCAAAATTTTCGATATATTTCGTCGCTTTTAAACATATAAAATTATATCTATAACAAATATTGTACGATACGGAGAATAAAATATCATCATTTCTATTGAAATCGTTGTTCGAAATGACCAACTAGATTATTATTCTTCAAATATTTGTCAATCATATTTGTTCGTAAATAAATCCACCTGTATTCTGATGAAGATCGTTATTAAACCAATACGCATGCAGGATCATGTACCGTTCATTCCAATTCCAATTTACATGGTTGTGAATACTTCTGAATCAACAACAATACATTTCGGACAAAGTAATGAACGAATCTTTTTTAAAAAAAAATCATACGTCTATTCGGCCCGATCGGAAATCAATTTTCAAATTTTCACTGAATTCGTAATAACACCGATAAGTAATAATCAAAGTCGAAGGAAAACTATTTAGTAATTCTCGTTAAAAAGTTTCTCGCGTAATAGTTACGTGGCAAATATTCTGAAAAGTAAGGAGAGACAGTTAATTGCTCGTTATAGATGTTTCAACGGAGTTCCCGTGGTTAGTGCAGCACGTAAAGAAGAGAGAGAGAGAGAGAGAGAGAGGAGGGGGATGATAGAGGGTAGGAGAGAGATAGAGAGAGAGAGGGAGAACATTGAGTACTGCTTGCTGCTTCGTTCAAAGTCGCACGAAGCGTTACAATCAAGTTAAACGTCGCACGCGTCACGTTCGCAAGCTAACGCAAACTCATCGGAGAATACAACGCGTTAGATAGAGAGATAGAGAGATAGAGAGAGAGAGAGAGAGAGAGAGAGAGAGAGAGAGAGAGAAGAAAGTAGAGATACATAGATAGAGATATAGAGAATATACCTGTATTAGATCGAAAGCGATGTCCCAATGTCTTTTCTTAATTACATTACATTGGCAGTAACTGTCAAGGAGTACGCAAGTTTAACGATATTATGGTTGCGTTCCCGTTTGCGAAGTTACTCTTCGTACTCAGTTCCTATCTCACGACTTCGACTTCTCATTCTCATGTTGTTGGATAGTCTAGTTATCGTTGTCGCTTATATAATGCATGTTAGTAACTGTGTTGTGGTAGTAACTTAGCGTCCCTTCTGTATCATCTATCGGGAATAGAAAGTGGTACTTTATCTATCTATCTCTATCTCTGTATCTATTTCTACCTCTATCTTTACTTTTCTCTCTCTCTCTCTCTCTCTCTCTCTCTCTCTCTTTCTTTCACTCCCTTTCTCTTACTCTTCATTGTACTCATTGAACAAGTTCAAGTAACCAACGAAGAGATGTGGTACCTAGTTCTCTATCGTATTTGCAAACTAACCTTCGTGTTCAGGCAGATTAATCTTTGTTCCTTTCACGTTAAGACGAGACGAAGCTCAGTTCAGGGAGTACATACATTCGCGGATCGGTATCGAGTATCTGAGTTTCATGAGAAATCGAGCGGAGTATAGATTGTCGAGACAATCACTAAATTTCCTTTCGAGAGTTTTGAACTGGTCGTGTTCACTTTGCATGCTCAAACGATAGCTCCGTTCATTCGATTAGTCTTCAATTGTAAACTTTAAAGTAAGAAATATCAATTTCATGATGTAAAATGATTAGATATTTTCCAATTGATAATTTAATTTGGATTAATTTTATTTTTTGTCTTATAATCGTAAATAGATTCTCTTAAAGATTTCTACGTTTCATTCGTGTAAAATGGAAGCTCATACTTATTAAGCGATTTCACTCTGAAATTTTAAGATTTACTTTCTCAAATTTAATTAAATCCATATCTTGATCCATTACTCGATGTGTCTTCTCGTAACAGGACGAAGCTTAATCAAGGCTTAATAGATATTTGATAAGGCTGCTTTGATTATCGTCTCAGGTTACACGATCTAACATCAATTTCACCTTAACCCTAATAATACCGTATATAGCGACGATCTAATCCAGATTGATATTAATGATTTATCGTCGAAAGAGTATTGAAGTTAAGGAAATCAAACGAAACGTTTTCATTCGTCTGTATAAATGCATAAATGTATACATGAATTGAATCGAATATTTGATACTCGAATTAAAAAGATTATTTTTCTTTTTCATATTAATTAGAAATCGAACATTATAATAAAACGCGATTATAAAAGAGTTTTAATAAAATTCGAAAACGAATAAAGAAGAAGAAAAAAACGAAATAGATGATCATTGTTTTCTCATTGTTTACATATTTAATTTAGGATAAGAGTGAATGAATCCCACATGTCAAGAATATCTTGTATTTGCATTCGTAGTTTCGAGATAGAGAAAGGTTCCTTCGCGTACTACGATAGAAGTTTCCAGGAAACTATCGTTAAGCGAGCGGAGTTTAATTAGTGCTAAGGGCACGAAAGCCCACGGGTTTAATTTTGTTTGCATCCTTGGGCTGAGAACGTAGCCATTTCTGTAGTAGCACCAAATACGAGCAGCAAATCTCGGTATTCACCTTTCCCATGTCGACCATTTTCGCACCTTCCTGTCCATGGCACCGGCTTAATTTTGATTCATCTACGCCAGAATAAAACCGAATTGAATGCGATGGCATTGTTCCAACCGTCTTTCAATAAACTATATTAACCTGTCGTTGTTATCTCCTCGATATTACTCTGTGGCAAGGAAAGGATAGATTGAGATTGAGAAAAGGGCTTTGAAGTGATATATCGTATTTCGATGGTCGATCGTTTTATTATATATATATATAATACCTATTCATTATTTTATCTTATATTGATCGAATAAACTATGTACTTTTTCCATAGACATTATTTGTTATATTGGTTTTAATGTCATTGGTATACATTTACGATTTATCAATCGTCAGTGTATACGGAATGCTGTCTATATAAAAAACTGTTTAAGGATTAAAAAGATGTAAAAAGATGAACGAAAAATTCTTTCGTTCTTTCGTAATATGCTGGGATTACGTTTTATGATCGTACATGTTCTAATGGTGGTGGTGGTGGTAGTACTGGCGAGGAAAAGAAGAAAGTGCAAAAAAAGCTCGACATTAGTCACTGTTCTACCAGGGTTTACTCGTTACAGGGAGTACTCTACGGTACTACGAAATTAGCCGGATTTCCGGAATTATGTAGATTCGTAATGCATCACGTGTTATCTTTTATCGACATACTTTTTTTTCACGTTTTTATTTCCTTTGAAATAATCCATTTTCCTTTATTTATTTTTTCCTTTTTTTTTTTTTTTCTTTTTAAAATAATTTGGAGAATGATTTTTTGTCTCATCGGTTAATGAAAATTTGTATTCAATTAATTCCATATTCTCAGTGAGTGCATTTTACAAAATGAAATGACTTTTCCAACATTACGTTCAATTCATAAAAATGTTAACGATGCGATCGATGGATGTAATACTTGTCTTGCACGAGAATGATCGATCGATCCTACCGTGTTATTCGTCCCTTCTACCTACGTTGTACATTTCATCCACATCCGTACTCATTTATGGAGAGAAACGTAAGCTCGTGTGAGTATATCTCTACCTACACATTAACGAATGCGGTCAACGTAAATCGTAGTTGGCATTTAGAACGCGGCTAACATGGTTTAAGTTGAACTGCGACCTCCTGCTTTCGCCGTTGAACATTTTGGGCATGGAAATTGGATGCACTAGCCGTAACATGACATTTCTCCGCATGCTACTTTCATATGTATACGTACGTATACATGTTGAATCAACCTGTTACATGAATTGATATAGTGCATTTTTTTTTTTATATAAAAGAAATTAATTGTTTAACATAATTTATATGCTTTAGAGAAAGTCTAAAATAGTGTCGGCAATTTTTTCCTTTCTTTCTTTCTTTTTTTTTTTTTTTTTTGACTTTTCTTATTGTTTTGAATACCTTATTAATTGATTGATTAATTAATTTGTTGCATGTAACAACATGCGATATAATGTAATTTTTCATCTTTTTCCGTTTTATTTATTCACGTTTAATGTTACTTGTAGGATCACGCGAATCGTATTTTTGTTTCCTTTCTAACAATACCGCAGCTCGTGTATTTTATCCCTCGGTCTTTCCTATTTTTCCAATTTTTATCTTCCTTTTCCATTTCTTCCTTCATTCCCTTTTTTTTCTTTTCTATTTTTTTTTTTTTTTTTTTTTTTTTGAAACCGCAACTGCAACAGCAGCAAGAACAATTCGCGTGCAATTGAAATCTAGACGAACTAGAAATAACTAACGCTCGGTGAATTTTTTTAGTTTTTTTTATAATTTGATTTTTATTTTCTTTACTTTTTCTCCCACGTAGAGCGGATTTTAACGTTTTCGTAAAACATATCGCATATTAAAAATTTTAAATATTTTTTTTC